>NC_133666.1:400118559-400379606 GCF_037893015.1 Macrotis lagotis
CAATGATTTAACAAATGCTCTATAATTTTTCAGACATTGCATAATACCTTAAAATATTCTCCCAAGATGGCTTAAAGAGCCAAGAAACATTTGTAGTTTAAAATAGGACCATCTGCACTTCATTAACAGCTTAACCACCATCTTGTCTACTGATAAATATAGCAATATTAAGTATTTTTTCCAGATAGTAGGTATTACACTGTGTTCACAAGTTTCATGAAATTATATTTTTAAAATGTGACAGTGCTGTCATGTAAGAGTTTTATAAGGGAAAACAAGATTCCCCCCCCACTTCAAACAAGTTATTGATGTGTGCTTATAATAATGGGGTATAGTTTGTACCTACTTTACAAAATTTCATTATGGAAAAAATTACTCCAATTTTATATATGTATATAAAAAAGCAACCTAACCTATTCAAAATGACAAAATGTGTTTGGATAGATATTTTTAAAATTCAAGGACGTTTGAACGTTAGCTGTCATTATGGTCCAGTTCACTGTTTATTTCTTTGGTATGCATCTCCTGACCTGTATATAAAATTCATAGTTTCAGAAGTGACATGTGCAAGCCTTGGACAACTGGGGAAAAGGCATATTTCCTGACCTTGTAACCATAGCAACCACTTGCTGATTGGTAGCAGGCAGGCTTTCCATCCTTTACCACTGAAGGCAAGTATGTGAGATTGCTGGCTTTGTTTGTGGCTCTCGCTTTATTTACATGCAAACATGAATCCTTGACTTAAAATCGCTGTTTCCTACTAAAAATAATATGTTTGGATTAGAAAAAATATTTAATTTTATGAATTCATAATCACATTTCTACCAGAAGCAAAATATAATTCCATGAAAGCTGTAGAGAGAAGCCTTGGCTCAAGTTAGGCTTTTGTTTATTTATTTATTTTTGCTCTTCCTTCTTTCTCACTCTTCACCCCCCCCAACAAAATCTCATTTCAGTGCAAGAAGACCTTTAAATGATCTAAGTATGTATGTATGTGGAGAATGAGCAAAACAAAACATAGCACTATATTCGGTGCCTAAATTTGTGTATATAAAATTAATAGTGAATGTCTATGAAGGGTGCTATTAACATATTTTATAAATTGTCTTTAACATTATTCTTGCCAATTATTGATAGACAGAGTCTATGCTATTGAGGCATTTAGAGTTTTCTGAATAGTCAATGAACCAATATGAAAGGATTTGGTACGTTCTCAATTCAGTATGTTAGATTTCTGGTTCTTATATGGTAGAGACATTTATTATTCACCTTTCCTTCTCCATACTATCCCTAGATTCTCCTCAGAATGAACTTTTCCATTTCTCAATCTAAAAATGAAAAAAAAAGTATAATTCAGCTCAATGAGTAATCTGATGGAGGGATTCAGAGGATGAAGCAAGCACACACACAGAATTTGCTGTCATCCTCACATTGGAGATTCTTAGGTTTGAATTATTGTGACTGATAGTGGGGTATGCAAAAGTTCACTTTATCAAATCCTTGCATAAGTAGAGTATAATGAAAAGGAACAAAGTTAGATCAGAGTTTTTTATTTAAATTTATTCCTGTGACCTCTTCAACTATGTCTTATTGTGCTAATTTATTTTTTATATTCATATTATACAGTTTGTATTTGTTAATGAGGTTCATGAGCAATACACTTAGAAACCATAAAAGTGAAATCAATTACTAGATAATTATTATAACTGACATTTTCATGATTATCCTTTGTTAATTGCTACAACAATATGTTTATATTATGTTATTAAAACTTCTAATATATAATGTATATTTTCAGGATATTTTCACATATGTACTTTCACAGATAAATTTCATGTTTCTAAATCAACAATGCAAATATAAATTTAACAAAATGAGATCAAAATTACAAATGGACTTTTTAATCTTATAGATGATATTCCTAGGTGATTTTCCTCCCTATAAGGGAGGAAAGGAACATAGTAAGTAAAGCTAGTATATAAGGATAAAGCTTAAATGACTATACTATGGTTTCCTCCATTTAAAAAGTCATAATACCATCATACCATGACAACTAGAAAATAAGCAATAAATCTGTAACATAATGAAAATATTCATACATAGCTCAAACCACCACCCCATTTCAAATAGATTTTATCCAACACTAAACAAAAGCTGTTTGTAGGCCAAAAACTTGCATAATACATGTTATAATAAGATTGAAAAATTCACTATACATGCTTACAGTCTCTCTGGGACCTACTTAACAATTCTATATAAAATCCATTCTTACTTTTTTCTTCTTTAATACAGAAAGGTCATTTCTAATTTATTTGCATTTAAAAAATAATCTTCAAAGACATGCAATCATATGAAACATAATTCTGTTTAAAAATATTTCATATGGTTCTAAATTTATTTTGTAACATATCTAAAGCTACTAATTTTATCTTATAACATTTTTAGAGCTACACTCTTTGAGGGAAACAGCTACAGCTTTATATCTATATATTTAAAATAGTATTTTTCTATATGATTTAAAATATTAAAATTATTCTCTCAATTTAGACATTTAAAATCCACAGGATTTTGAAAGAATGAACAATTTGGTTAATGCAAGATTTTTCATTTTTTTAATATAATAGTCATCCTCACAAGTAATGTGCTTTTAGTAGGACCCTGTAAAGTTCTTTTTCTGCCCTGATGCACTGTATAAAATATTTCTTAACTCATTAATGTCAAATATAAATTAGTTTTATATTGGAATTTTAACAGTCCAGACTCTGTAGGCAACATAAAAATCTAGACCATTGTCAGGAATGGTGTAAGACTGAATGCAAATTTAAACCAGGTATCATTCATCATCGAAGAAAAACACATAATATATTAAACTTTCTTTGTCTTTAATATAATCCAAATACTGCATATTATTATGGTTCATTTGTACATTTAAAAATCAACAGTTTTAGATAAACCCATGCAGAGCAATTTCAAACACATATTAATATGCTTCTTGGATTTAGCAAGTCACAAGTATGACTAATATGCAATGCTCCAATATCTAGAATACAATTTTTTCAAACATATACCCTGAATATCTGAACAAGCATGTTGTATTGTATTAATATCATAATTCAAAGGGAAATTTATTAACCCTCCAGTATTGCCATCATTGCTAAAAGTTGCAAATTCTTGATGGCAGAGCCTAGACAGTAATATCAAATTTTAATAACAATTTCTCTTCTTCAGTCAGTGCTATACTGACGAAAAGCATAAATTTCTGTGACTGACCGTTAGTTGTTAGAGAAGCAATCTGACTTCTCCACACCCTTATTTCAGTGTATCTCCTCTGTCCCTCAGCTGTATTAATGATAGCATGAAAGGTCACATGATAAACGAGTGACAAAAATATCAAAACATATTAGCCTGTAGCTTTGTTATCAGTGTATGACAGAGATGACAGAAAATTGTATTTTTCCCCTGAATAATTTTGTGTTACATTTTGCTGGCTAGGCAGAGTGAATTAGGGAAAAATTTCTGCCTCTGACTGTTTGTCTCTTTTTCTGACATACTTGAAGTAATAATATACATTAATAATAGGGAGTATGCACATGGAAGAAGTAAGGATTCAAGAGCAAACTGTCGGCTACAATTCTATAAGGTTTGTTTTCTCTAGCAACAACAAATTTTCTTGAAAAATATGCAGAATTCTGAACATTATTAATGCTGGTAATAATGAGTTGCCATGCATTATCTATACAGTAAGTGAATGAAACCTCTCCCTTCCCTCACCCCTAAAATGAACTAATTTTTAGAACATCTTTAATGCATTGTGAGAGGATTTTTTTCAGCTGTAGTACTTTTAGTTCTTGAGATGTATGTGTTCTCTAATTAAATAAAGGTAGACCTAATAATGCTTGATCTATCTTGTTATGATGTCGTCCTAGTAATTACAAATTAGAAGCTGAATTTATACCCGCTGGTTTTACAGGCTGGTAGGGATCAAAAACCCTGGGGAGATGAGGTTTGCAATCTTTGGGAAGAGAAAATAGAAATTGGCGGGAGCTTAATGTCTTGCAGAGGTAAGGTGTACAGTCTCCAGGGGTAGGGTTAAGTCATGTCTTGTCTGAGCTACCCTTTCCTGCTGCTGAGGAACAACATTACCAACTAGTCAAATGTTCCTTGTAACCATCTCAAAGTCAAAGATACTGAACCAGTCCATAAAAATGTAAAACATTAGCATAATTAAGTTGTTCAAAAAGTATCATATATGCATAGGTAATCTAGTAAATGATATAGCTTTGCTTCCAACTAAAAAAAAAACTGACATTCGTTTTTTTTTTTTTTTTCCCAAATTAACTACACTTTGGATCTTGAAAGAATGAGCAGATGTGATTGTTGAATCATCATCAATGGTATTTCAAAGATCATGGAGAATAGGAGAGGGACTGTGAGGCTGGAAAAGAGAAAACTGTTCCAATTCAAAAATAAAACAATGTTAAGGTGGGGAGAGAGTGGAAGAATAGATTGTATTTTGCAAGCTATAGGCCAGTGAGCTAATTCCTAGAAGAAAATCCATTATTAAAGGGATAATCAATATATAGGAAAATTAAGAATTGATCACAGAGTGGATGTAACTTCCTCAACAACTGGTCATGTAATCCTAATCTTAGTCCACTTGTGTTCTTGTTGTGGTTGTTTTATGAGATTACTCTCCTGGTGAATGAGGGGATTGTTACTGTTTAAAGAGATCTCAGAAGCTATTAAATTCAACTTGAACCCCAGAATAGTTTCCACTATCACATATTTGACACTGGTAATTCAGAAGAGAGCTCACTGGCTCATAAAATGGAGAGACCTGAATTCAAATGTGATCTCATATAATTACTAACTTTGATCTTGGGCAAGTTTACCTCTGTTCCTTCACTTAGAAAATGAAAATTATAAAAATCACTTTGCTACCAGGGTTTTTGTGAGGATGAAATGAGATGCTATTTGTAAAGTAGTTAGCAAATTGCTTGACACATCATAAGCAATATTTAAATGATAGATATCACTACTGCTGTTAATATTATTATCCAGCATCTGCTTGAAAATTGTCAAAGAAGTTAAACCTGTCATCTCTCAAGGCCATCAGTTTCTACTTTTGAACAACTATTAGGGGGAAAAATTCTATGATTGAATAATTTACCTCTTTTTAGCTTTCATACATTGTTCCTATTTCTGCCCTTTGGAGGATAAAGAGAAAAGGTCTAATCCTTCTATCTTCATCTTCAAATACTCTTCAAATACTTAGACAGCTATGATGTCTCCTCTGAGTATTCTCTATTCCAGGCTTAATATCTACTATTGCCTTAATTGTTTCCTCCTATATCCTGAACTCAGGGTTCTTCTCCACTTTGGTTTCCCCCCATTAAATGTTCTCAAGCTTATCTATGTCCTTAAATAGTGGTGCTCAGAACCGAACAAAATGTTCAAAATGTAGTGCAATAAGATAGGCTATCATTCTCCAATTATTGAACACTAGATTCCTGTTAATCCATTCTCTGACTATATTGTTGATTTTTGTTTGTTCCTTTGCTAGTTTTTGTTTTTGATTTGGGTTCTCATATCATATAGCTTACTCACAGTGAGATTATGGAGCACTAAAGATCCTTCATGTTGTTTTGATGAAGAACTGTTACTCAACTACACATTTTCTATTTGGTACTTGTGAAGGTGATTTCTTTATGTACCCAAGTATAAAATGTTAAATTTAACCTTATTGAATTTCATTTTATTAGATTTATCCTAAGTCTCTAAGGTAATTTTGAATACTGAATATTATCTACTGACTTAGGCATATTTCTCAGCTTTTAAGTTATGTGTAAATATATGTACTTTTTTGTAGAACTCATTCATAATAAGTTGAATAGGAAAAAAATCACAGATCCCTTGGGCTTTCTAACCAAGTTTATATTGAATCATTAATCATTGACATTTGAATCCATCCACTCAGTGTGTTTTGATTCCATCTTATTTTATTTTATCATCTAAGCCAAACCATCTTATATTTTCTAAAAGAGTATTCTGAGGTACTTTATCAAATTCTATGCTAAATATAGCTTTAATAGCTATATGGTCTTAACCTGATCTTCCAGTTTAGTTAGTTTCCAAAATAAAAAGCATTGAAGCTAATCTGGCCTATTCTGCTAAAAAATATATTCTATTTCCCTCCATTTACATGTAAAAACTATTCAAACTTTTTAAAGTTTGAATTCCAAATTCTTATCTTTTTTCCTCCCTGAAAATGTAAGTAATCTGACATAGGTTATACATATGCAATCATATCAAATATATTTTTTATTCATCTTGTGGAAGAAAACAAAAAAGAGAAAGGAAGAAAGGGAAAAAATAATTTGTTTTGGTCTGGATTCAGATTTCATTAATTCTTTCTCTTGAGGTAGATGACATTTTTTTGCCATGAGGAATTGTCTTGGATCATTGCATTGATGAAAATGAATAAGTCATTCACAACTCTTCATCTCACTGTAATTCTATTACTGGGTGTGTGGTACTACTAGTTCTCACTTTACTGTGCTTCATAAAGTTCACATAAGTCTTTGCAGGTTTTTCAGAAATAACCCTGCTTTTCATTTCATATAACAAAATAAAATTCCATTAAAACCATATATGACAACTTATTAACCATTCTCCTATTGATGGACATTGCATCAATTCCCAATTCTTTACCTCAAAAAGAAGGGTTTCTATAAATACCCTTGGAAAAATAGACAATTTCCCCCATCTTTTTTGGGATAAAGAACCAGTAATGATGTTACTGGAGAAAAGAGCATATACACTTGGAGGGTTGTTCTTTGGGCATAGTTTCAGATTTTTCTCCAGGATAGTATGATGCTTGTCCTTCCTTCTCAAAGAAGACAATGACATCAGGGAGGTGAGGTCATGACAAGCACAAGAACTGGATTTGTGTGAGGGGTGTAGTTATCCTCAGTCACCGACATCACTTTCTTCTTTAGAAGACCCAGGGACCAGATATAAATCAGGACTATTGGAGATGGCCCTCTATGCAAGGCACTCAGAGTTAAGTGACTTTCCCAAGGTCACACAGCTAGTTAATATCTCAGACTGAATTTGAACTCAGGTCCTCCTGACTTCAGGGCTAGCACTCTACCCATTGTACCAACTAGCTGTCCTTGATACCAGAATGGTATGGCCAGTTCCCCACTCTACCAATAATGCATAAGTGTTGCAATACCCTCTAATGTTGATCATATTCCTTTTCTATCAGATCAACTGATCTAATAGGTGTGATGTCACCTCAGAGTTCTTTTTAATATTCATTTATCTATCAATTGTAATTTAGATTTCTTTGTCTGAAAACTGCCTGTTCATATCCTTTGAGCATTTATCAATTGGGAAATGATAATCATTCTTATATATTTCATTCATTTCTCTTTATATATTAGAAATGAGGTCTTTAAGCAAATATTTATAAAAATAATTATCCCTAGTTATCTTCTTTCCTTCTAATCTTGTCTGGATTGGTTACATTTGTGCGAGATTTTTAAAATTTAATATACTCAAAATTATCCATGTTATATTTAATAATGCTCTCTCTCTCTTTTTGGTCTTAAATTATTACCCTATTTATAAATCTTACAGGAAACTATCAGTCTTTATGTCTAAATCATGTCCACATTTTGACCTTTTCTTGGTACACAGTGTGAGATGTTGGTATATACCTAGCCATTCTATTTCCAGTTTTCTCAGAAGATTTTGTCAAATAGTGAGATTTTTGGTCTCCAAAGCTTGGATCTTCAAGTTTATCAAACAGTAGGTTATGTGGTCATTTAATACCATTTCTTGTGTAACTAATCTATTCCACTGATTCACCATTCTATTTCTTAGCTAGTACCAGATTGTTTAAATGTTTACAATGTCATAAAACAGTTTGAAATCAGATATTGTTAAGCAATCTTCCTTCACATATTTTTTTCATCGATTCCCTTGTTGGTCTTGACCTTTTATTCTTACAGATGAATTTTACTATGATTTTTTTCTAACTCTATAAAATCATTCTTGGTATTTGATTGATATAGCACTGAAGAAGTAGATTAATTTTTTTATTAATTTGACTCGGTCTACTGATAAGCAAATGAGATATTTTTCAGTTGTTGGGTTATTACTTTATTTGTGTGAAAAAGTGTTTTGTAATTGGGTTCATATAGTTCCTAGGTTTCTCTTGTCAGGTGGACTCTCAAGTATTTTATGCTGTGTACACTTATTTTGAATGTAATATCTCTTTCTAACATTTTTTGACATTGTTAGTTATATATAGAAATGTTGATGATTTATTTTAGGTTCAGGATATCTTATATCCTGAAACTTTTTTAAAGCTGTTAATTATTTCAAGTAGTTTTTTAATTTATTTTCTAAAAATCATCATATCTGCAAGAGTGAGACTTTTGTTTCCTCAATGCCTATTCTAATTCTTTCTACTTTTTTCTTATTGTTAAAGCTAGCAATTCTAGTACAATAATTATATATTAGTGGTTGACAATGGGCATTCTTGCTTCACCACTTGTTAGAAAGTCAAGTATTTTTAATAAATGTTTGTGATGGTTTTGGATAGATACACTCATAATTTTAAGAAAAACTACATTTATTCCTATACTCTGTAGTATTCTTAATATGAATAGGTTTTGTGTTTTGTCAGAGGCTTTTTCTGCATCTATTGAAGTAATCATGTGCTTTATGTTAGTTTTGTTATTGATATAGTCAATTATATTGATAGCTCTCCTAATAGTGAACCAGTCCTACATTTCTGGTATTAATTCTACCTCGTCATAATATATGAGCCTCCTAAAATATTGTTGTAATCTCTTCTTTTTTAGATTTCTTTTACTCTTTTTAAGATATTTATTTGTATCATGAAAGCAATTTGGAAGGCCTTTTTACCCCTCTATTTTTCCAAATAACCTATATAGTATTAGTATTTTTATTCAAATGCTTGGTAGAATTAACTTGTGATTGCATCTGACCTTGGGGATTTTTATTTTGGCACTTCAGTGATAACTTATTCAATTTTTGTTTTTGTTCCTAAAATGTGGTTAACTATTTTATTTCCTCTTTTTTTAAACTGGATAATTTGCATTTTTGTAAGTATGCATTAATTTAACTTAGATTAGCACATTTATGGAATCTAATTGGGAATACTAGATATTAATAATTCCTTTGATTTGCTCTTTTTTTGGTGGTGAATTTATCCTTTTCATTTTTGACACTGGTAATTTGATTTTCTTCTTTCCTTTTTTTAATTAAATGAATTGACAGTTTATAGATTTTCTTATGTTTTTATAAAAGTAGTTTCTAGTCTCACTTATTAGTTCAATTTTTCAGTGTTATTAATCTCTTCTTTGATTTCAGTATTTTGAATTTGTTATTTAATTGGGGATTTTTCATTTTTTTCTTTTTTCCCCCTCATGACATTCATTGATCTAGTCTTTTTGTCTTTTATTGAAAGCCAATTCAAGATACATATTTTCATCTAAGTACCTTTGACTACAGCTCATAAATTTTGGTTCATTGTCTCATTGTTGGATCATTGTCTCTTCAATGTGAATATTAATTGCTTCTCTGATTTGTTCTTTGACCTACTTATTTTTCATAATTAGATTTTTTTAGCTTCCAATTTGTTTTGAATCTGTTTCCAATGCCCTTATTGAATGGAATTTTTAATTTGATATTTCTGCTTTTCACCATTTGATTGTGAGATTTTTATTCCCCAATATATCTTCATTTTTATCTAGATGCCTTGCAATACTGAGAAAAGATATATTCCTATCTGTTCTTTCAATTTTCTCCAGAGGGTTACCACATCAAACTTTCCTAAAATTCTGATCTCCTCCTTAACTTCTTTCTTATTTATTATCTGGTAAGATTTATTTATTTTTGAAAGGGGAATGTTGAGGTCCAACACTAGCATAATTTTATTATCTGTTTCTTACTTAATTCATTTAACTTCTTTAAAAATTTAGTTACTCTATGATTTGATGTCGGCATGTTTAGCATTGATTATTATTTCACTGTCTATTGTACCTTTTAGCAAGATATAGTTTCCTTCATCTTACTTTTAATTATGTCTATTATTACTTTTGCTTAGTCTAACATTTCTGCTTTTCTTATTTTTACTTCAGTTGAAGCACAGCAAATTCTCTTTAGCCCCTTATCTTTACTTTATGTATTTTATGCTTCAGATATGTTTCTTGAAAATAACATTATAGAATCCTGCTTTTTTAATTTTTCTGTTTTTTGCTTTATGTGTGAATTCATCCTATTCACTTTCATGGTTATGAGAATTAACACTTTCTTTACCTTCACCTCATCCCCCCCCTTTTTAATCCTTTTCTTTTTCTCTCCTTTCATACTATCCCTCCTCACAAATTTTTTACTTCTGACCACTTTCTCAATCTGCCCTCACTTCTAATGGGTCCTCAGTTCTTTTAAGAATTTCTTCATGACTGGTTCAATTTCTTTTTCTGTGTTTAGGTTGTTTAAATTATCCATTCTTTGTGGGATTTTTTGATATTTATAATTTCATTTTTATTATTATTTATTTTCTCACTATTGAATTTTTTAAAATAGTTTCTTGTAAGTTATTTTTTCCCCTGTCATCTCTGGGGAATTAGCTTTTTTAAGTTTTTTAATTATTTTTAAAACTTTTTGTTAAATAGTTCCCAATTACATGTAAATATTTTTAACAATGTATTTTTAAAATACTGAAATCCAAATTCTCTTCTATCCCATCCTTTCATCTCCTTCAGAAGCTAAGCAATGTGATACTGATTATATGTGAAGTTATACAAAACATAATTACATATTAGCCATCTGGCAAAAGAAAATAAAAATATAATAAAACAATAAAATTAAAGAGAGTTTAAAAAGAATGTCTTAATTTGAACTCAGAATCCATCAGTTTTCTCTCTCTGGAGGTAGATCCATCATAATCATATAATACAATATGTATAGCTATTCCCGAGATGATGATCATCTCTTTAATTTCAAATCATTTGCTACTACATAAAAGAGTTTTCGTTAATATTTTTGAACAAATGGGTCCTTTTCCTTTGCTCTCTTTGGGATATGTGCATAGTAATTGTGTTTCTGGGTCAAAGAGTAGGTAGAGTTTTATAGCTCTTAGGGCATTGTTCCAAATTGTTCTCCAGAATGGTTGAATCAGGTTAAACTCCAGCAAGAGTGCAGTTCTGTTCCAATTTTTCTCCTAACTTGTATTTTCTTTTTCTTATCTAAACTATATTTGTGTTTTAAAAGGAATTTGATAAGTCTTTTCCTTTACATATATTTTTCAAATAGTTTATATATTATTGCAGTTAATTGTTCCTTAACTATTTGGTAAAATTCATCTGGTTCATCTGGTCTTGCAGATTTTTTCTTAGGAAGTTGATTGATAGCTTATTCAGCTTCTTTCAATTTTCTATCTCATCTTCTGTTAATCTGGGCAGTTTGTATTTCTGTCAGTTTTACTGACATATAATTTGGAAAAATAATTCCTGATTATTATTTTAATTTCATCATGTTGGTGGTACATTCATTTTTGATACTAGTAATTTGGTTTTCTTCTTTCTCCTTTTTAAAATTAAATTATCCACTGGTTTATTTATTATATTGTTTTCTCAAAAAGCAAACATATGTTTTTATTTCTAAGTTCAATTGTTTTTTTTTTTTTATTTTCAGTTTCATTATTCCTTACTTTGATTTTCAGGATTTCTATTTTTGTGTTTAATTAGAGACTTTTAATTTCTTTTTTTTCCAACTTTTGGGGGATCTATGCCCAATTCATTGATCTGTTGTTTCTTTTGTTGACATAAACATTTAGAAATATAAATGTGTTGATTTACACATTTAGAAATATAAACTTTGCTTCAATCTCACAAAATTTTGAATGTTGAGTCATTTTAATCATTATTTTTAAAGAAATTATTGATTGTTCCTAAGATTTGATTTCCAATCCACTCATTTTTTAGAATTAGGTTATTTGATTTCAAATTAATTTTAATCTATACTTCCTTGGTTCTTTATTAAATATAATTTTTATTTTATTATGGTCTGAAAAGTGTGTATTTAATATTTTTCATTTTCTACTTATAGTTCTGAAGTTTTTTAGTGCTATAATAAATTTTCAATTTTGTGATGGTGCAATGCACAACTGAGAAAAAAAGATATAATTCTTTCTATTTCCATTTAGTTCCTTTCAGAGATTTGTCATATGTAACTATTCTAAGATTCTATTCTTCTCCTAATTTGTTTATTTTTTGGTTACATTTATCTAGTTCTGAGAGGCAGAAATTAAGGTCTTCCACTATTATATTTATATTATCTATTTCCTCCTGTAACTCATTTAACTTTTCCTTCAAGAATCTGGATAGCTTGCCATTTGATATAAATATGTTTAATATTGATATTATTTCATTGTCTATGGTGTCTTTCAGCAAGAGTTACCCTGCTTATAATTAGAAATGTTTTTGCTTTTGCTTTGTCTGAATACTGTGATTTCAACACTTGCCTTTTTTAATTCAGTTGAAGCACATTAGAGTATGGTCTAACCCTTTATTTTAACTATGTGTGTATGTTTCTATTTCAAGTGTGTTTCTTATAAACAGCATATTATTGGATTCTAGTTTCTAATCCATCCTGCTATCTGCTTCTCATTTTATGGTTGAGTTCATCCCATTCATATTCACTGTTATGATTGCTAATTGCATTTCTCTAAATCCTATTTTTTTGTTTATCCTCTCTTTTTATCCTGTTCCTTCTCTAAAATCTCTTTTAATTCTGATCATTGTCTTCTTTTATCTGTCTTCTCTTTATCTCCCTCTTCTATTATCCCTTCCCCCACCTATTTCCCTGATGGGTAAAATAAATTTCTATTACCAATTGGATTCAAGCACATTGCATATGTACACATGTGTATGTGTGTATATATGTTTTTATATGTGAAGGTGGAGAATGTGAGGGCATGTCTGTGTGTATGTGTGTGTGTGTGTGTGTGTGTGTGTGTGTGTGTGTGTGTGTGTCCAGTCATTTAAATTCTGTCTCTTTGTCACCCCATATTTGGATTTTCTTGGAAAAGCTACTGGAGTGATTTGCCATTTTATTTTCATGCTGACTTCATAGATAGGGAACTGAGACAAAATTAAATGACCTATCCAGAAGCACACAGCTAGTTGTAGATGGGATCAGTTTGAATTCAGGTCTTTCTGACTCCTTAGCTGATAATCCATCTACTGTTTTCTAATAATTGTGGGACCATATTTATAATACTAGATAGATAGATAGATAGATAGATAGATAGATAGATAGATAGATAGATAGAAGGTATTGTAGCAATTTAATTATTTAATTGTTGCTTTAATTTCAAGCATGTTGCTGTTTTCTTGCTTGACTTTTTAAATTAGGTCTGTTATTGTTCTTGCTTTTCTGAGATCATTTTCACATCATTGTGGAGTGCGGGGGTCTTATCTGAGTCACAAATTTTTACTGTAATCTTTAATTTTAACTCTGAGTGAATATTTATTTTTAAGGTTCTTAATTTTATTTGATTCTTCTTTCTAAATGTAATTCTTTTCACTGCCACCCATTTCATACATGATTTCATACCATTAGGTCTCATGGTTATAATTTTTAAAAATTTTACTCATTTAAGGCAATAAGTGACACCCAAAATTATTGTGTCTGAAAACAGATTTGAACTCAGGTCCCCCTGATTCCAGGGTCAGGGCTCTATCTACTGTGCCACATAGTTACTCCCTAAAATTTTTTTTGGGGGGGTTGTTTGCAAGGCAATGAGGTTAAGTGACTTGCCCAAGGTCAAACAGCTAGGTAATTATTAAGTGTCTGAGGTCGGATTTGAACTCAAATTCTCCTGATGCTCTAACCATTATGCCACCTAGCTATCCCTCTTCATGGTTATAATTGCCAATTGCTTTTTCTCTATATTATTCTCTTACAGTTTTCCCTCTCTTTGCTCCCCATTACCTATTTAAAAAAAACAATGAAAGTTGAAAAAAAGGAGAAAACGAAACCTATACTAATATTCTTTAATTGAAGTGGCTTAAACTTATTTCTTTCATCATCTTCTTACCCAGCCCAGACTACTATTACTCATTCTTACCTTTCTTTTTCTCCTTTTGATCCCTCTTTATTACTTTTTTCCTTAAGTTGAAATTTGAATTTTCAGTCCCATATCTGACTTCCTTAGCTCTTTTTGTTGCTTTTGATGAGAATGGGATTCTGAAGCCGCATTTATCTCCTTTGTTTATTTTAATTTAAACACTTCATCATCCTTTATCTCCTAATTGTTCAAATGTATTAACTTTTCTAAGGTTCATTTGTCACATATTTGTTTCCTTCAAATACTCTATCTTGTTTTGTTACTTTTATACATAAATTTTTGAAAATTACTGTATCAAAGGTCCATTTTTCCCATGGCTGGTGGATTATATTTATGCTTGCAGGCTAATTTACTATGGATTACAATTATTTATATTTTGACATTTAGTATACCATGTTCTAAGATTTCCTCTTCTTTGTCTTAAGTACAGAATAGTCTTGTGTGAACCTTACTGAGGTTCCTTAGTATTTTCACTCCCTTTTGACCCTTTGCAGTATATTCTCAGTTACTTAGAAGCTTTGAAATTTGATTACATTTAATTTGGAATCATTTTAAAGATGTGATCAGTAGATTTTTTTTCCCCAATTCCATTTTTCCTTGTGGTTTTAGGAAGTTTTATGATTTTTAAATTACTTCTGAACTTGTTTTCCAAGTAAATTATTTCTTCATTGCAAAAATAACACATTCTAGTATTTTTTCACTTTCGATGGTTTTCTAATATTTTGCATTGTCATTTAAATATTGAACTGTTTCCTTTATTCTAATTTTGAGTGTGTCCACTAGTTTGATTGGTTTTCAATCTTTTACTATGAAATAATTCTTCTTCTTTATACTGCTTTCATCAAGAGTTTTGCTTTGTTTTACTTTTATTTATTTTGGGAATCCTTGAACACAAGAGATAATATTTGTCCAGGTCTCTACTTATCCTTTAGTGATATCATGATACTATTTGCTTCACAAATCATCAAAATCATTACTTGTTTCATTGTGAAGGGGAAAATATTTCAGCAGTCTACCCTTGCTCAAGACTCTTTGCATTTGCTATTACTTCCTCACTTGTTGCTTGCTTGTCACTTTAGCAAACCTCTCTCTCCTGAAGAAACAGAGATAGACCTTCAGGCTCAGCTAGTTGAGGAATAGTGTAAAGATCCCAACTTAAGTGCACTTACTCATTGTTTGGGCCTTGGTATATTCAGACTGAATATAAATAACAGTTGTTTCTATTTTGGTCAGAAACCCTGAGGGTTCCCCTCCCAGATTGACTGGTAGATTGATTTGTTTATTTGTTTGTTTGTTTATTGACTGTGAAAATGAGGCATTTTTTTGCTTCCTTTTCTTTCTTTCTTTTTTTTTTTTTTACTAAGCAATGGGGTTAAGTGACTTGCCTAAGGCCACAAAACTAAGTAATTATTAAGTCTCTGAGGCTGGATTTGAACTCAGGTCCTCCTGATTCCAGGACTGGTGCTCTATCCACTACACCACCTAGCTGCTCCCCTTTTCTTCATTTCTAAACATCCTTGATCATTAAGAAGTCCTAAGGGTCATGGCCTTGGCATTTTTGTAGTGACAAGGAATTAAAAATTGAGGGAATGTCCTTCAATTGCAGAATGACTGAACAAGTTATAGCATATCAATATAATGGAATATTTTTGTTCTATAAGGAATGATGAGTAGAAAGATTTCAGAAAAACCTGGAAAAACTTGCATGAACTGATGATGAATGAAGTGAACAGAACCAAAAGCTCATTGTTCACCTTAGTAACTATATTGTTCTGTGAAAAACCTTGACTTTAATAGACTGAGGCCTCCCATTTCATCTAAGGACATTTGCAGTTTTTCCAACCCATATCTGACCACTGGACCCAGATCATTCTAGAGGAGAAAGTGAGGTTGTGACTTTGCACAGCACACCTACTTAAATCCAATTCAATTGCATGTCAAGACATCAACCTACCTGATGTCATAGTCCTCTTTGAGATGGAAGAACAAAAAACAACTCACCATGCTGGGAATTCCTCTCAGTACAAGTAAAATGAAATTATATTTATTTTATATTTGAGTGATTAATTGCTTTTTTATCCACATCTATTTTGTTTTAACATTCTCTATTACAAAACAACTTCATTATTTCATAATAGCCCAATAAAATATGAAAGTTCTAGAGACCTTTCACTAATTATTTCTAATTACATTATTTGTTATGGAAAAAAAATTTATCCTTTTTTCCACTGATTTCATCACTCATCAAGACTTCCAGAAATAATTAATGGCAAGTATTAAGATAACACTGAACTTTCCTTTTGATTAAGCTCTTACAATTTTCATAACTCCTTAGATTTGTGATTTTTTTTGGAGTTTTCTTCTGTCTAATATCCTTATACAAAGTCAGTTTTTGTATAGATCCCATATACCTCTGAGAAAAAGGTATGTATTCCTTTCCATCCTCATGCATTTTTCTCCAACTTTTGCTAACTTTTATAAGTTTATATACTTCTCCTTTGTTATGTTCCTGCTAAACTAGCTGCTCAGGATGTGTTAAGTTCCTGCTGGCTATCTTATACTTACCCAGGCAAACATTGATGGGATGGGAGACAAGGATGGCAAGTTCTCCAAGTTCTCCAAGATCTCCAAGATCTCCATTTATTAATCCAAATACAAATAATTAAATATCCTCCCCAGTTCCTGGCCCACTCCTGCCTCTGTGGCACATGGTAAAACAATGCTCTGGTGCTAGGGGCCACCAGGTGATAAAGGTTTACAGTATTCCCACACACACCAGTCCCTTACACTCCTTCAATTCTCTCTTGTTTATTTTGTGTTTAGAATTAGCTAATTCTGATTGAGGGAGATTGAGTTCCCCTACTAGTATATTTTATTGTCTATTTTTTCTTCAATTCACTTATCTAAGAGTTTGGATTTTATATGACTTGGTGCATATATATTTAGTATTAATATTACTTCATTGTTTATGGTGGCTTTTAGCAAACTGTCCTTGCTTTTTATTTAAGTATTTAACAATACTTATAGTTTTTAATTAGATCTATTTTTTCTTCTTTTGCTTTGTCTGAGATCAGGATTACTAACCCCGATTTTTTTTTTTAACTTCAACCAAAGCATATTATATTTTACTCCAGTCTGTTACTTTTACTTGGTGCATATATCTCTACTTCAGATGTATTTCTTGTAAACAGCATATTGTAGAATTTTGGTTTCTTATTCACTCTGCTATCTGCTAACATTTTATAGAAGAGTTCAAAGCATTTACTTTCACATTGTGAATAGTAATTTTATATTTCCCTCTCTCCTGTTTTCCCTATATAAACTTTTTCCTCTTCTTTCTCTCTATCTTTACTCATGACTATTTTGTTTATGATCACCAGGTCTCTCAAATCTTTTATCCCTTTTATCAGTCTCCCCCTTTTTTCCTTCCCCTTTCCCCTCTTATACTGGTCCTCCCTTCTATCTGCTATCCCTTCCCCTTTCTAACTCATTTCCCCTTCTACTCCCCTTTAGGGTAGGAAAGATTTTTAAACTCATTTGGAAAATTAAATTATTATCCCTTTGAACTAAATCTCTTGACAATAAGATTCATTCAATACTCACACCCTTCCTTGTTTCCCTCTACTACAATAGGTCCTATATGCCTTTTCACTCAAAGTGATTTACCCTCTTCTGCCTCCTTTTTTCCCAATTATAATCATTTTTAATATCTTAATTGTTTTCTACCTATCTTATACCCCCTGTCTAATTATATTCCTTTCAACTGTCATTTTAAAAATTCTCAATAAAAATTACAAGACTCGAGTTACAAGTATCATCACATCATAATCAACTTATGCTCACACCATCTGAGTATACTCCTTTGAACTGGACTAAAAGAAATAAAATTCTCAAGGGTTTCAGATATTTTTCCATGTAGGGCTATAAACAGTTTAGTCTTATTGACTAGCATTTTTTCTTTCCATTTACCTTTTTAAATGCATCTCGAATCTTGTATTTAAAAGTTGTATCTTCTGCTCAAATGTGGTCTTTTTATCAGGCTACTATGAAAGTACCTTGTTTTGCTGAATGTCCATCTTTGCCTCTGAGAGAGTACGCTGAATTTTTCAGAATAGTTGATTCTTGTTTCTAATCTAAGCTTCTTTGCACTCCAGAATAGAGTCTTCTGATCCTTTAATGTTGAATCTGCGAAATCCTGTGTAATCCTGACTGTGGCTTCTTGGCATTTTAATTATTTCTTTTTTCTGCTTGCAATATTTTCTCTTTAGTTGGTAATTATGAAATTTGGCCTTGTTATTCCTTGGAGGTTTATTTTTGATCTTTCTGAAGTTGCTCTATGGATTCTTCCTAGGATTTTTTTTTACCCTTTTGTTCTAGGATATTAGAAGACTTTTCTGGGTAGCTAGGTGGCAGAGTGAATCAAGCACTGGCCCTGGAGGCAGGAGAACTTGAGGTTAAATCTGGCCTCAGACACTTAATAATGACATAGAGGTGTGACCCTGTACAAGTCATTTTAACTCCATTGCCTTGCAAAAAAAAAAAATTTTCATAATATCCTAAAAGATATTGTCTTTTTCGGATTTGCCTTTTGAGTAGATCAATCATTTTTTAAAATTATCTCTTCTCAATCTATTTTCTAGTTGATCATTTCCCTAAGAGATTCTTCACATTTTCTTTTATTTTTCCAGTCTTTTAGTTTTATTTGATGGATTCTTGATATCTAATAGAATCTTTAGTTCCTACTTGCCTAATTCTAATTTTTTGGTATTATTTTCTTACGTTTTTCCATTTAGCCAAATCTACTTTTAAAAGAGTTTTCTTTTTCTTTTTTCAATCTGCCCAATTCTATTTTTATTTTTAAAGTATTTTAAAGTTTAAAATATTTTAAAGTTTTCTTTAGTCAAAATGAGAGGTGTGGTGCATTCCTTACTAGGGTCTCAGAGGCTCACAACTTGCCCCCTGTATTAGAGTAGCCAAAAGATCCAAAAATAAAATTTCATTTTATTCTTTCCTGTTGCCCTGATGTACCAATCTCCCAGTATGCCTTTTGTGCTGGGTCTGGGACCCTTGTTGCTGACCTGATGTACTATTGACCTGTGAGCCAGGACCCAGTTACTTTGCTTACTGAACTAAAAGCCTCACAGAAACTTCCCAATTTCCTTTACTACACTGGGCTGGACTCCTCTTTTACCCACACAAGACAGAGTTTTCCTCAAGCTCCTTGCCGGTAGCTTGAACTGACAAATTTGCTTCATTCACTCTTTTTTTTTTTTTTTTATGGGTTTGGACACTTTAGGGTCTATTTAGAGACTTCATTTAAAGTTGTTTCATAACCAAACTGGGAAAGATTCTGGGAGTGTTTTAGCTTCTCTTCACCATCTTGTCTCTGCTCAAGAAGTCTCTGAAGATATTTTGAACTCTTTTTTCAAAAGATTTTTATTTTGAGTGTTACAATTTTCCCCCTAATCTTGTTTCCCTCCCCCCCAACCCCCACAGAAGGCAATTTGCCAATCTATACATTTTTTTCCCCTGGTATACACTGATCCATATTGAATGTGATGAGAGAGAAATCATATCCTTAAGGACCCTGTTCCTGTCCCATCTACAATGCAGCTGCTGATTGATTATAAATTATTTTCCATCTTTTATTCCATCCTTGGCTAGACAAGAAACTGGGACCAGATCTTGCTCTCTTTCTCAGTCTTTGGTTTCTATTTTTATTATCTTCATAACCCAGCATGAGTTATAGTGCCAAGGTACACCTACTGATATTATATGTCTCCTTTGTCTCTATCTCCTTGATTTCCTTTGGTGCACTTACCATATATTGGAAATCCTTCCCCCATTCAAACCCTCCCCTTCAAACATTTGCACACACACATAGAGTTGAAGCTACCCGAATGTCTCTTTTTTGCCTTTGTCTCCATAGAACAGAGAAATGTGGACCAGGGGCTGACTTTGTTAGAGAACTGGTCAAGTTTTGGAGATGTGCCAGACAGTATGCTAGCGGGGTTTACAGGTTGGTGCTAAGCAACTGTTGACTTCAGGAACCATTATAATGGAGATTGAGCTAGCTTTAGGCATCTTTGGTGAAGTTCCAACCAGACTATTCACTTACTTTCCTGACTATATTCTTGTATAGTTCTGAATTTAATGGAAGTGCTTATGGGTGTCCTGCTTTGATTTAATAGATCATTATTTCATCTTGTTCATGTTTTCTTTTATAGGGGCATGTTGTTGGAGAGCTGAGATTGTTCACAATTTTTTGCATTACTACTTTGATTCAGAAATATAGTTTATTGCTTATGAGAAAGGAGGGATGTAAATTTACCTTTCTTTTTTTTAGGTAAATTCTTCATTTTCTTTTAACTGTTGCATTTTATTTATATATTATATTTGCTTCTAAATATACTTTCCATTCCACATGCTCAGTTAGCCTTCTCTCTTCCTCTTTAAGAAAAGTTTGTCTTTAAGTTTAATAGCTGACATAGAAAACACAACTTTGAGTACATGCAGCATTCCATATTTATCATTCATACACTTCTCTAATGAAGGGAGGGAGATCTATTTTCTTATATCACAACTGTGTTAGGCCTGGTCATTATATCATATTATGATTTATGGCAAAGTGCTTGTTGTTTTTGAACTTACAGTAGTTCTTATGTACTTTTTCCTTTTATCATTTGAATTCCTCATATTTTTATTAATATTCCATTTCATTCAAGCACTACCATTCATGTTGTCAGCACTTGAACAATGGATATTTAGTGTTTCTGTTTTACTTTCACAAGAGAGTTGCCATAAGAGATATATGTATTTTTGGTATAAAGAGTAATTCTTATTTTCTTTACTTTTTAAAATATATGCTTAGGAACTCAATCTTTAGGTAAGAGAGTATAGAAATTTCAGTCATTTTATTTTTTTTTATTCCAAATTCTTTCCTAGAATGGTCAGTACAATTAAAATTGCATGAACAGCCTTAATTTTTATATAATCTCTAATTACGAATATGTTCTTTCTCCACCCTTATATAATGAGCTATCTTTTATAACAGATTTTTTAAGGAGAGAAAAAAATAAATCAATAAACAACCAACTGTTTGATTATATTTATATTTTCTAAAATCATACTTTACCAGTAAAGAAGGGATTGAAATATATTTCCTCATTTCTTCTCCAGGGTTCAATCATTATAAATATGTAGTGTTCAATTTCAACTTTTCAAATTTTAAAAAATATTTCCATTCATTTTATTAGAGTAGTGTTATATATTATTTTCTCATTTCTAAATATTTTACTCAGCATCAATTCATATATCTTTTCTGATTTTTTCATATTTATTTTTTTAGTAACCTACCAATCTATATTCACATATACTTATCACATGTTAAAAATTCTTCACCCAATGATCATATATTTTATATGCAATTCTTTGCTATTCCAAAATGCATCGTAATGAAGATTTTCACGTAAATAGGGGCATGGCTTTCTTGTTATTTAGAAAAAGTTCTATCTGAATATCTCTAACAGTAGAATCTTTGGGTTTTTTTAATATGTTCAGTTTAGTTATTTTCACAATATAATTCTAAAATATTTTCTGTAATGGTTGGATTAGCTCATATCTCCATCAATGAAACATTAATGTGCCTGCCCTATCATAGCCCCTCCAACATTTGCTATTTCAATTTTTGGTCATATTTGACAATTTGCAAATAAACTATGATAAGTAACTTCATGACCCTTCACTAGTGAAATTTTAATTAAGATGGCATATTTGGCTAGAAAGGAAATATGAATTTAGAAGTAATTTGGAGTAATTGTTTAGATTAATTAAAACTAAGTCCCTAAGATATGAAGAAAGAACACTGGACAAGGTTAAAAAATCATAAAATAGGGCGACTAGTTGGCACAGTGGATAGAGCACTGGCCCTGGATTCAGGAGTACCTGAATTCAAATCCAGCCTCAGACATTTATTAATTACCTAGCTGTGTGACCATGGGCAAGCCACTTAACCCTATTTGCCTTGCAAAAACCTAAAAAAAAATAAAATCAGAGATCCTAAAAATACAAATACTTCCTTTGCCAGATCACAAGTCAGCACAAATATACTTCCCATATTTGTGTCAGACATTTAGTTGTGGGAGCTCTGGGATTCTCCCATGCTACTAATTTAATCTAATTCTCTATTAAGAATTTTTCACAAGTTGTACAATGAGTACAAATCATTGGTTGCATCTAGGTGTGTAAAGAAAATAGAGTTTAAATGAAGCAGGAAGAGAATTACCTAGCAGAATAGAACTAGAAAGAGTAGAAGGACATTCCATCCATAGCTTCAGGAAAGGGGATTAGAAATCAAGTTGGACTTGGTTGTCTTCCCACAGAATTTATTCTAGGAAAGGAATCATTTGGGATCTCAATCAAGAGCATCCTAATTCAGGCAACTGTGTTGTAGGAGTAGCAAAGAGGGCAGTTAGGTGGAGCAGTGGATAGAGTACCAGCCCTAGAGTCAGGAGGATCAGAGTTCATATTCAGCCTCATATACATAATGATTGCCTAGTTGGGTGACCTGGAGTGAGTCACTTAACTCTCTTGCCTTAAATAAAAAAAGAAAGAATTAAAAGTATAATTAAAGTATTTAAACTATTAAAAGGTGTTTGAACCAAGAATAAGAAGGAAAACTAAGAGCAAATTATAAGAAATGCAAGAAAAAAGGCGAAAGATAAAAATATTATTTGGGTTTATACTAGAACTAATTGTTAAATTTTAAATGTGACAATTTACACCTCAGAAATCAGGAAACATTATAAATCAGGACTTTTTATTGTCTTGTTTACCATGTAAACTTGAGAAAATGATTGAGAAAATATATTATGTAGATAAAATTTACAAATATGTTAGTAGGTATAATTTTTTCTGTCTGAATTGTTATATCTCTGGCTATGAACCCACTACAAAAGATAAAAACCAGTAGTGAGACTAATAAATAGAAGGTAAAGTGAGTATAAATGAGTATTTTTATTGAGTAATTATTGCATAATGAACAAAAATGAAATACAAATCAACAATGAAAAAAAGTAATGCAGACTTACTAGGGATCATATAAACAATTTTAATAAGCTCCATGGTAGTTGCAATGAGAAATCATAGTAAAGTGGAAATGATGTCAGAAGTCTAAGTTTCATAGCAGTATATGGAGTTTACTGAATTGGATGGAGGATAGCAATCAATGGTAAGATCTAGGTTTTAGGAACATCACTTTGATAGCTGAATAGAGGATGTACCAGAGGGTAGAAAGACTTACTTAAGTTGGGAAGACCAATCAGAAGAATAACACAGTACTATTAACATGAGATCCTGAAAGCACAAGTTCGGATATCAACCATATTAGTGGAGAGAGAGAGAGAGAGAGAGAGAGAGAGAGAGAGAGAGAGAGAGAGAGAGAGAGAGAGAGAGATTATAATAGAGATATTTTAGGAATAGAATCAATAGACTTAGTGTCTGAGTAAATAATGAGGTGTGTGTGTGTGTGTGTGTGTGTGTGTGTGAGAGAGAGAGAGAGAGAGAGAGAGAGAGAGAGTGAAAAACTGAATATGTTCTTGGGTAATAAACTAGGATTGGGTAATATACTAGGTGGATGGTGGTGCTCTTGATAGTAATAAGGAAAATAAACCATCATGTTTGATACTAAGGTAAACTGAGGTACAAATCTCCAGTTTTGCAATTACCAAAGGACAAATTTGTCAATAAACAGAATCTCAAACTCTGCTAACTAAAACATAAAATAAGAGCTAATAGATCATTTTTATAGAAAAACAGGAGCAAAGTCTAAAAACTAGAAGGGATTGGTTTCAAATTCTGTTGCGGCAGAGATGGGAAAAACAGTTCAATTGATTACAAAGTTGGAAGCATCATAGGACTGGGAACAAAACGACTGGTTAGAAATCAGATGCAGGATTAGTGACCTCTCCTCCCATAGGCCAATTTTTGTTTCCACGCTTTCCCGAAACCTTTCTTAAATGGGAAATATTCATTGAGTTTGAAACATGGGTTCTCCTTAAAAAAGAACAATTCTGCAAAGGTCTTTTATTGACTCATTTGAAGGGGTGCCAATAGTGTGCACATTTTGCTTGATAGCACCCTTTGAAGAGAAAAATATTGCCAAAGAATTCTCCAAAATTCTTCTTTTACTGTATAATCATTAAGGAGATGTATTGCAGGTATAATCTATATTGAACGCTTGCTTTTTCACTAAGGAGATGTGAAAGGGGACGGAGGGAGGGAGAGAATTTGTAACTCAAAGTTTTAAAAATGAATATTAAAATTATATTTGCATATTATTGGGAAAAATAAAATTTGAAATATTAAAATTTCATCTTAAAAGGATATAGATAGATATAGGTAATCCTAATTCACATAGTTACTAGCTGCAAAGATGCAAACTCCATGAGCCTCAGTTTCCTAATTTGTAGAATAATAATAAGTGATAATAAATAATGAGAATGATAATAATACCCCTATCTCACAAAGTGTTGTGAAGAGTAAAGTGCAAGATAAAGTGCTACTAATGATGATAATTGCTTAACTAAATGGACTCATATCTAGCATTGCTCATTCATATCTTTATTTTTTGATCTAATTACTAATTTTTTTTATTTTTCTAGAATTTAAGCAATAAACATATTTGTAAAACTGCATTTAATATGTCATCATTTAAGCATGAATTGTCTATGCATACATTGATGTTTATGTCTATGTACAAGCCTACATCTATAACAAATATAGCACTCACTAAATTAATACTCTCTGATTAAAAGAATATTAAACTAATATTAATAATTTCTAGCATTTAAATACAATTTCTGCTTTCTTTGTTTTATTTTTTATTTTATTTTTTTTTCCGGTTTTTGCAAGGCAATGGGGTTAAATGGCTTGCCCAAGGCCATACAGCTAGGTAATTATGAAGTATCTGAGACTGGATTTGAACTCAGGTACTCCTGACTCCAGGGCCGGTGCTCTATCCACTGTGCCACCTAGCCGCCCCAAAATTTCTGCTTTCTTATTCTTGACCCCACAGACTCATTTTCAGGATACTCATCTAAAGATACTTTAAATATTTTATAAGATCTGGGCAAATTATTTACATATTCACATTTACTTTCTGACTTCCACATAAGATAAAATAGTTTATGTCCTGACTTAAACATCATTTCCTGATAATGCCACTCATGTCTGACAGCAAGGTCAAATTAAGCATTATAATACAGATCTTAAAAATAGATGTATATTTGGGGCAGCTAGGTGGACCAGTGGATGGAGCACTATCCCTGGAGTCAGGAGGACCTGAATTCAAATTTGACCTCAGACAATTAATAATTGCCTAGCCGTGTGGCCTGGGGCAAGTCACCTAACCCCATTGCCTTAAACAAAAGCAATTCTTCGGGAAATCATAAATAAGAACTGCTCTGACTTCAGGTTACCAAAGGGCAAAATGGTCATCAAAAGAATTCATTGATCACCTCCTGAAAGGGATTCTAAAATAAAAATGTAAAGGATTATGATATTAAAACTAAAGAATTATCTAATTAAGGAGAAAATTCTTCAAGTGACGAGAAAGAAGCAATTTAAATAGCAAAGGAGTCACAATCAGGATTAGATAGAATTTGTCTGCATCAGAAGGGCCTGGAATATGATATTATAGAGGGTGGGGGAGCTTTGATTATTATCAAGAATCAACTACTGGGGGTGGCTAGGTGGCGCAGTGGATAGAGCACCGGCCTTGGAGTCAGGAGTACCTGAATTCAAATCCGGCCTCAGACATTTAATAATTACCTAGCCGTGTGGCCCTGGGCAAGCCACTTAACACCATTGCCTTGAAAAATCTAAAAAAGAAAAACAAAAAAAAGAAGAATCAACTACCAAGCAAACATGCTTTTTTCAGGGGAAAAGATGGACATTTAACAACATATTTGGCTTCCAAACTTTCCTAATGAAAATATCAGAGCTGAAAAGAAAATTTGATCTTCAGATTCAAGAAATACATTCAAAGGTAAACAGGGGGCAGCTAGATGGCACAGTGGATAGTACACTACTCCGGGAGTCAGGAGGACCTGAGTTCAAATCTGGCCTCAGTCACTAATTACCTAATTGTGTGACCTTGGGCAAAAACCATTGCCTTGTGAAAAAATAAAGTAAATGGGAAAAGGAAAAGACTGCTACTCCATAAAATTAAGTTGGTAACATCCTTCATTGGGAACAAGAGTCTTTATTTTTTAGATTTTTTTTTTTTGCAAGGCAAATGGGATTAAGTGGCTTGCCCAGGGCCACACAGCTAGGTAATTATTAAGTGTCTGAGACCGGATTTGAACCCAGGTACTCCTAACTCCAAGGCCGGTGCTTTATCCACTGCTCCACCTAGCCACCCCTGGGAACAAGTTTCTTGAGAATCAAAACACTATAGAGAGTATACTTAGGTTGAAAGTGTCAACATAAGTTGACTCTGATAGAATTATTTAAAAAAATTAAGATATTAACAAAGAATGTATTGAGATGGAAGAGGTAGGTTAGAATGGAATAAATTACATCACATGAAAAGGTACAAAGGAACTATTGCATCAGAAGGAAAGAAGGAAGGGAATGAGAACTCCTTGAAGCTTTCTTTCATTGGATTTGACCTAAAGAGGCAATAATATATATACTCAGTTGATTCTAGAAATTTATCTTACCCTTTCAATGTTAGAATGAGAAAGCGTGTTGTGGGAAGGAAGAAGGGGAAAAGGAAAAGAGGGAAGTCAAGGAAGGGTGCCTGATAGGAAGGGCAGGGTTAGATTGAGGGAAGTAGTAATCAGAAGTAAAACACTAGTGAGGAGGTCTAGAGCCAAAGGACAAAAAATACAAATAAAGGATAAATAACATAGAGGGTAATGAAGAGTTAATAATCATCATTGTGAATGCAAATGGGAGGAACTCTTCCATAAAATGTAAACAGATAGCAGAGTAAATTAAAATTCAGAATCCTACATTGTGCTGCTTACAAGAAACATGTATGAAGCAGAGAAATATACACAGGCAGAATATATTATGATTCAGTTGCAGTGAAAAAGGGAGATATAGACAGCAAAAGAATACTGGTAAGGGACCTCAACTTCCCTCTTTCAGAATTCGAGAAGTCCAACAAAAAAATAACCAAGAACGAAGTTAATAAGGCAAATAGAATATTAGAAAACTTAGTGATGATAGATCTCTAAAGAAAATTGAATGAGGATACACAGGAATACACATTTATTTTGTTGATATATAACACCCACATAAAAAACTGAACATGTATTTTGGCAGAAAAACCTCATAATCAAATGTAGAAAGGCAGAATATTAAATTCTTCTTTTTCAGGTCATGATGAAAAAAATTGCATGCAATAAAGGGTCATGGAGAGATAGACCTAAAATAAATTGGAAAGTAAATAACCTGATTTTAATAATGAGCTGTTTAAAAAACAAATCATAGTAATAATTAAATTTCATTCCAGATATGTACTGAAATAAGTTAGTTTATAAAAAAACAATAAAATACATAAGGCTTAGGGGAACTTGATTAAAAAAAGAAACTCAAGTTACCAGTATCAAAAATGAAAAAAAAATGAATGCACTAACAAT
This sequence comes from Macrotis lagotis, assembly GCF_037893015.1. Taxonomy (NCBI): domain Eukaryota; kingdom Metazoa; phylum Chordata; class Mammalia; order Peramelemorphia; family Peramelidae; genus Macrotis; species Macrotis lagotis. The sequence continues at coordinate 400,146,382 of NC_133666.1, forward strand.
GAAGAAAAAAGTAATTTTGCCCAAATATATGTCAATAAATTTGATAATCTAAATGAAACTGGTAAATATTTACAAAAATATGAGCTATTTAGATTGAAGGAAGAGGAAATTAAATACTAAAAGAACCCCATCTCAGAAAAGAAATTAAACAAATCATTAATGAACTCCTTAAGAAAATATCTCCCAGGCCATGTTCTACCAAACATTTAAGTAATATTTAGTTCCAATTCTATACAAATTATTTCAAAAATAGATTAAATTTCTTCTAAGGCACCAGTATTGTGCTGATACCTAAACTTGAATCAGGAAGAGCCAAAATAGAGAAAGAAAATTATAAACCAATTTCCCTAATGAATATAGATGCAAAAAAACTAGATTTTAATTATTTTGAGTTCTACAATTTTCCACCTAATCTTGCTTCCCACCCCACCTGCCACAGAAGGCATTCTGTTAGTCTTTACATTGTTTTCATGGTATTGATTGATCTAAGTTGAATGTGATGAGAGAGAAATCATATCCTTAAGGCAAAACAATAAAGTAGAAGAGATAACAAAATTATATAATAAGGTATCAGGTATTTTTAAAAATTGAAAGTAATAGTCTTTGGTATTTCCTCAAAGTCCACAATTCTGTCTCTGGATACAGATGGTGTTCTCCATCCCAGATAGTTCCAAATTGTCCCTGATTGTTGTACTGATGAGATGAGCAAGTCCATCAAGTTTAAACATCACCCCAATGTTGTTGTTAGGCTATACAATGTTTTTCTAGTCCTGCTCATCTTGCTCAGCATCAGTTCATGCAAATCCCTGAATTTCCATTCTTCCTGGTTTCTAATAGAATAGTTTTCTTGACATACTACAGTTTGTTAAGACATTCCCCAATTGAAGGACATTTACTTAATTTCCAATTCTTTGCCAACACAAAAAGGGCTGCTATTAATATTTTTGTTCAAGTGATATTTTTACCCCTTTCCCATCATCTCTTCAGGGAATAGACCCTGAAAAGTGCTATTGCTGTATCAAAGGACATGCACATTTTTGCTGCCCTTTGGGCACAGTTCCAAATTGCTCTCCAGAAAGTTTGGATGAGTTCACAGCTCCACCAGCAATGTGTCCCAGATATCCCACATCCCTTCCAACATTGCTCATTGTCCTTTCTGGTCATATTGGTCAGTCTTTGAGGTGGGAGGTGGTACCTCAGAGATGCTTTAATTTTCATTTCTCTAATAAGTAATGATTAAGAGCAATTTTTCACATGACTATGAATTGCTTTAATTTCCTCATCTGTAAATTGCCTTTGCATTTCCTTTGACCATTTGTCAATTGGGGAATAGCTTGTGTGTGTGTTTTTTTTTTTGAAAATTTCACTGCATTATCCATATATTTTAGAAATGAGTCCTTTGTCAGAAATACTAGTAGTAAAAATTGTTTCCCAATTTACATTTCTTTTGATCTTGGTTACAGTGATTTTGTCTGTGCAAAAACTTTTAAATTTAATGTTATCAAAATTATCTAATTTGTTTTTACTAATGTTTTCCATCTTTCTTGGTCATAAACTGCTTCCTTTTCCATAGATCTGCCTGGTAAACTTGATCTTTTAGTTTGCATATATTATTCTTTTTTATGTCAAAAACCTTTATCTATTCTCATCTTATCTTGGTAGAGGGTGTGAGGTGCTGGTCTAATCCAAATTTCTACCTTACTAACTTCCAATTTTTCCAACAATTTTTATCAAAGTGAGAGAGTTTTTAATCCCAACAACTGGACTCTGGGTTTATCAAACAGCAGATTACTATACTCATTTCCTGCTATTGCACCTGGTCTACTCCACTGATCCACCACTCTATTTCTTTGCCAGTAAAAGACAATTCTGATGACTGATGCTTTATAATATGGGTTTAGACCTGGTAAGACTAAACTTCCTTCTTTTGCACTTTTTTTCATTGAATTCCTGAAATCATTCACTTTTTATTTCTCTATATGAATTTACTCATAATGTTTTCAAACTTATTAAACTATTTTTTTTTTTGTAATTTTGACTGGTAAGGCACTAAAAAAAAGTTTAGTTTTGGTAGAATTGCCATGACCTATCCATGAGCAATTGATATTTGCCCAGTTATTTAAAACTGATTTTATTTGTGTGAGAAACACTTTGTAATTGTTTTCAAAAAGTTTTTGAGTCTGCCTAGACAGGAAACACTCCCAAGTATTTTATATGGTCTGAGGTTACTTTGAATGAGATCTTTCTAGTTCTTCCTTATGATATATAGGAATGTTGAGGATTTATGAGGGTTTATTTTATATCCTGTGACTTTACTAAAGTTGCTAATTATTCCTAGTATTTTTATAGATGATTTTCCGGGATTCTCTAGGTATACCATCATGCCATCTGCAGAAAGTGAGAGTTTTGTTTCTTCCTTCCCAATTCTAATTGCTTCAATTTCTTTTTCATCTCATTGCTTAAGCTAACATTTGTAATACTAAATTGAATAGTAGTGGTGATGATCCTTGTTTCAACCCTGACCTTATTGGGAATACCTCTAGCCTAGCCCTATTGCATGTAATACTTGTTGATGGTTTCAGATAGATACTTCTTATTATTCTAAGAAACAATGCATTTTTTCCTACACTTTCTAGTGGTTTTAGTAGGAATGGCAGTTGTATTCTGTCAAAAGATTTTCATCGAGTATTGACATATTCATATGATTTCTGATAGGTTTGTTCTTGATATAATTAAACATACTGTGTCTCTAATATTGAATAAACCTTGCATTTCTGCAATAAATTCTACTTAGTCATAATGCATTATCCTAGTGATAACTTGTAATCATTTTGCTAAGATTTTTTTTAAAGATTTTTGCATCTATATTGATCAGGGAGATAGATAGGCCTATAACTTTCTTTATCTGTTTTAATTCTCCCTGGTTTAGGTCTCAGCACCATGACTCTGTCATACTAAGAGTTAGACAGAGTTCCGTCTTCACCTATTTTCCCAAAGAGTTTATATAGAATTGGAATCAATTGTTCCTTAAATGCTTGATAGAATTCACTTGTGAATCAATCTGTCCCTGGAGATTTTTTCTTAGCTAGTTCAATAATGGTTTGTTGAATTTCTTTTCATGAGATAGAGTTGTTTAGGTATTTAATCTCTTCTTCATTTAATGTGGGCAACTTATATTTTCATAAATATTCATCCATTTCACTTAAATTGTCAAATTTATTGGCATAGAGTAGGGCAAATTAATTCCAAATTATTATTTTAATTTCCTCTTCATTGGTGGTGAGTTCATGTTTTTTCATTTATGATACTAGCAATTTCGTTTTCTTCCTTTTTTTAAATCATATTGACCAGAGGTTTATCAATTTTACTGTTTTTTTTCATAAAACCAACTCTTGGTTTTATTTTTTAGTTCAATAGCTTTCTTGCTTTTAATTTTATTAATTTCTCATTTAATTTTTAGAATTTCTAATTTGGCATTTAATTGGGGGTTTTTAATTTGTTCTTTCTCTAATTTTTTTAGCTGCATATTTAGTTCATTGATTATATCTTTCTCTGATTTATTCGTGGAAACATAAAGATATAATATATCCTCTGACTGCCACCTTGTGTGTATTCCATAGGTTTTGCTATGTTGTTTCATTTTTGTCATTATCAAGGATGAAATATTTAATTCTTTCTATAATTTATTGTTTAATCCATTCATTCTTTAAAATGTGGCTATTTAGTTTGCAATTAATTTGACTATTAACTATTAACTGAGAAGGTTCATATGAGTATTATCAGTGTCATTCTTCTATGCAGGAATACATGCAGTTCATCATCAAGCCCCTCATATTTTCCCCCTCTCCATGCTTCACCTGAGTCTTGTGTCTGAAGATCAAACCTTCTGTTAAGTTCTGTCCATTCCAACAGGAACATTTGAAATTCCCCTGGTTCATTGAAAGTCCATCTTTTTCCTTGGAAAAGGACATTCATTTTTTGCTGGGTAGATGATTCTTGGTTGCATTCTAACCTCTTTTGTCTTCTGGTATATTAGATTTCAAGCCCTACAAGCTTCCAATGTAGTTGCTGCTAAGTCCTGTGTGATCCTGACTGCAGCTTCATGATATTTGAACTGTGTCCTTCTGGCTGCTTGTAATACTTTCTCTTTGACTTGGGAGTTCTGGAACTTGGCTATAATATTCCTAGGGGTTGGTTATTTGGGATATCTTTCTTGGGGGGATTGGTGGATTCTCTTCATTTCTATTTTGCTCTCTGATTCTAGAATATCAGGGAAATTTTCCTGTAATAATTCTTTGAAAATGATTTCAAGGCTCTTTTCCTGATCATGACTTTCAGGTATTCCAATAATTTTTTAAATTATCTTTCCTAACTCTGTTTTCCAAATCAGTTGTTTTTTTCAATGAGATGTTTCACATTTTCTTCTAATTTTTCATTTTTTTGGTTTTGAAGTAATGAATCCTGGTTACTCATAAATTCATCAGTCTCCCTGAGTTCTATTCTTTGTCTGAAGGATTTGTTTTCCTCAGAGAGTTTTCTTATCTTGTTTTCCTTCTGGCCAATTTAGCATTTTAAAGCATTCTTCTTCTCAATAACTTTTTGAACTGTTTTATCCATTTGACCTAAGCTGGGTTTTAGCATGCTATTTTCTTCAGCATTTTTTTGGATTTCCTTGACTAGGCTGCTGACTTAATTTTCATGTTTTTCCTGCATCTCTCTCATTTCTTTTCCAAGTTTTTCTTCTAACACCCTCATTTGATTTTCAAAGTCTTTTTTAAGCTCTGTCATAGCCTGAGGCCAATTTCTGTTTTTCCTCGGAGTCTTTAGTTGCAGGAGCTTGTGCTTTCTGCATCCTTACTTTTTAAGGAGGTATTATTTTTAAATAATTCTATCTGAATCACAGAAAATCATGAGTGTCCATCACATCTGGCTAAGTATATTCCCTTTAATAAAATTACAGTACTTTAGTGTTATGAATCTTTCTCCAAGCTAGTGATAAATAGCCAGTTTCATCTTATTAAATAGTGGATTTTTTCTTATCCCTTTTTTTAACCTTTTCATGTGTCTCTTGAGTCTCCTCTTTGATGTCCAAAATTTTTATTTAACTCTGTTCTTTTCAACAGGAAGTGTTGGAAGTCTCCCATTTCATTAAATGTCCATCTTTTCCACTGGGTGAGAAGGCTCAGCTTTACCATACTGGATTCTTGGCTGCATCCTAGCTCCCCTGCTCTTTAGAATATCTCATTCCAGGCCCTTCGATCCCTTAATGTTGATGAAGACAGGTCCTGTGTAATCCTTACTGTGCCTCCTTGGTATTTAAATTGTTTCTTTCTGTCTGCTTACAGGATTTTCTCTTTTATCTGATAGTTCTGGTATTTAGCCACAATATTTCTTGGTGTTTTCATTTTAGCATCTCTTTCTGGAGGGGATAGAAGTATTCTTTCAAAAACTATTTTGTTTTCTTGTTGTGAGATGTTAATTTCCTCTTGAGTTTCTTTTCCCAATTTTTACAATTGATTTTAAACTACTTTATGGTTTCTTCAAGGAAGTCTTTCTGGGCTGGAGACCAATTTATATTCTCCTGAAAAGGGCTAGATCACTCTGCGTGAGAATCTATTTCTTCTAAGTATTTCTACATGGGTCCTCCTTTACATTGGCTTTACTTCATTTTTCTAGGATCATGTGTTGGGGGTAGGGCAGTCTCTCAGAGACTTGCTTTTGAAAACCCTAGAGGCTTTATTCGCTAGACTTTGTAATTCCAAGAGCTTTCTAGTAGGGTGTGCTGGTTGCTTTCTCTAGAGTGATTGAAGCTTTCTCCTAATCCTGAGGGAGGGAGGAGGTAGGGAGGGAGGGAAGAGTGAGTGAGGAGGAGCAGCAGGGTTGGAGTTGATGTTGAACAATGGGCTGAGCCCTGGAGGAGGATGCCAGTCTCTGTAGTCCACACCTTAGCCTGAGTGGTTGGGGGGGGTGCAGCTACACTTTGTTCCTGGAAGAATCCTTCCCTAAAAGTACAGAATTCAGATCCCACACTTCTCTAGATGATTTCCAGGTTTGCAGACCTCCTCTCCCACAGGCTAAAGACACTGTGGCTAATATTGGTTAAGCCTCTGTGGCTGAGACCAGTACTCTTGCCTTCCCCAGATGTATTCCCTCCACCTGCCCTCTGTTCTCTGCTCCCAGTTCACCTTTGGTCCCCTGAGACAGAAAGGTTTTCTGTTCCTAGCATCTTTTTCTGGGTTTTGTGGATCGAGTTTCTGTTAAGAGGTTTCTTCAGGAAGATTTAACACAGTCACTGTCTTCTCTCTATCATCTTGGTTGGAAGTCTAGATGCAAAATTTTAAATAATATATTAGCAAAATGATTAAAGGAAGTTGTCACTAGGAAAATGGACTATGAATAAGAAGTTTTCTACTGTGCAGAGTTGATTCAATATTGGGAAAATTATCTGCATAATTTTCTAGATCAGTAACAAATCTAACCAAAATAAAATGATTATCTCAATAAGTGCTGAAAAAACCTTGGACAAAATACAGCACCCTTTTCTATTAAAAACACTAGAAAGCTCAGGAATTAATGTAGTGATACTTAAAATAATAAACAGCATCTATCTACAATCCTCAACAAGCATAATATATATAATAGGGAAAAGCTAGAAGCATTTCCAATAAGATCAGGGATGAAACAAAAATGTCTATTGTCACCACTACTATTCAATATTGTATTAGAAGTATTATCTTTAGTAATAAGAGAAAGAAATTGAAGGAATTAGAATCAGTAATGAAAAACAATCATTTTTTGAAGATGATATGAATGTATTCTCAGAGAACCCTAGAAAATCTAAAAATCTACTGGACACAATTAGCAACTTTATCAAAGTTGCAGAATACAAAATGATCCCACATACATCTTCAGCATTTCTATATATTGCTAAAAAGAAACAGCAGCAAGATAGTAAGAGAAATTCCATTTAAAGTAACTGTAGACAACATAAAATATTTGGGAGTCTCAGACAGACTCAGAAACTATATGAAAACAGCTATAAAACAGTTTTCTCACAAATAAAATCAGATCTAAACAATGTTGTAAATAACTTAATGTAATAAAAATGACAATTCTACCTAAATTAAATTATTAAGTGCCATACCAATTAGTTTCTTTAAAGGCCTAAAAAATAACCACTAAATTCATACGGAGTCAAGAATATTAAAGGAATTAATAAGCATTGCAAATAAAATTGTTTATCTATACCAGATCTAAAATGATATTATAAAACAGGACTTTCCAAAATGCAGCTCGAGTCCTGCACTAAACCCGATTGTGGGTTTACTAACTGCTTTAGTAAATGAAGCTGAGCTACTGCAAATAACATCCATTATTGTCTATTGCTTCAATAAAAACTTTTAAAAGTAAGATTGTACAGCCCTGTTAAAAAAGCATCAGTTATCAAAATTTTTGGTACTAAGAAATAGAGTGGTGGATCAGTGGAATAGATTAGGTACAAAAGAAACAGCAATAAATGACTATAGTAACCTACTGTTTAAAAATTCAAAGCTTCAGGCTTCTGAGATTAAAAAACTTACACTTTGATTAAAAACTGCTGAGAAAAATTGAAAGATAGTATGGTTGAAACTAGGCATGGACAAATATCTCACATCCTATATCAAGATAAGTTTGATGTGGTACAAGATTTAGATATAAAAGGTTATATTGTGAGCCAATTAGGAGAACAAGGAATAGTTTATCTGTCAGATCTAGCTTATTACCAAAGAAGAGGTAGAGAATATTATAAAAGACAAATAAGTTTGATTACATTGAATTAAAAATTTTTTCACAAATAAAACCATTGCAATTAAGATTAAAAGGAATGCAGTAAGTTGGCAAATAATTTTTACAACTAGTGTTTCTGACAAAGGACTCATTTCTAAAGTATACTGAGAACTCAGTCAAATTTTTAAGAAAATAAATCATTCCCCAATTGATAATATCGTAAAAGGATATGGAAAGGCAATTCTCAGATGAAGAAATCAAAGCTATCTAACCTCATATGACAAATTACTCTAAATCATTATTAATTAGGAAAAAAAGGCAAATCTGATATATCACTTCACACCTATTAGACTGACCAATATGATTAAAAAGGAAAATGATCAATGTTGGAGGGGGATGTGGGAAAACTGGGATACCAACAAATTGTTGGTTGAGTTGTGAACTGATCTAACCCTTCTGGAAAGCAATTTGGAAATTTCCCCAAAGAGAAATTAAACTGTGCCACACCCTTTGATCTAGCAAAATCACTACTAAGTCTCTATCCTGAAGAAATCCTAAAAAAGTGTAAAAATACCATATGCCCAAAAATATTCATAGCATCTTTTTGTAGTGGCAACAAATCGAAATTTGAGGGAAGCCCATCAATTTAAGAATGATTGAACAAATTGTGGTGTATGAATGTTATGGAGGACCACTGTTCTATAAGAAATCACGAGGGATAGGACTTCAGAAAGACCTGGAAAGACTTGTAGGAATTGAAACTAAATAGATGGTAGAAGACAGGTTCATCATACCACTATCTTCAATAGAAAAAAGGGACAAGGTAATCCAGAGGAAAGAATAGTATAAAAAAGAGTACATTCACAACATGGCAAAGATTAGGAAGAGAAAAGAATGTAGCCAGTGCACTAAAGGGTGAAGGAGTAGAGATCAAAAAATATGACTTGGATTTCAAAAAAGAGAGTGAGGTGGGGGTAGTTAGGTGTTTCAGTGGATAGAGCACCAGCCCTGGAGTCAGGTAGTACCTGAGTTCAAATCCAGCCTCAGGCACTTAATAATTACCTATGTGTGTGGCCTTGGGCAGGCCATTTAACTCCATTTGCCTTGCAAAAACCTAAAAAAAATTAGAGTGAGGTGGAATGATAACAGACTTTGAGTATACAAAGAAAATTTAAAATTTATGAGAATGAATATTAAGCAATTTGATGCAATGTCAAGATCAAGCTGAAATATACTTGGGATAGGGTGGAGGAATGTAATTCATGGGAAATTAACAGTTTGAGGAATTGGAAGATTAGGATATTTATGTTGAAGTCATTTAGAATGAAGAAGATAAAGAAGATAAAATGTATAAGCCAGGGCCTGAACTTGGTGAGTAAGTTAGGAAGGTGTCCAGAAGGTCAGTGGACAAGAACCCCCAGAATCTTGTTCTGGTAATAAATATAGATCAAGTGAACTTCAAGGGTGTAGTCATAGTGGCTTGGATAGTGTCTGGCCTAAAGTGAGGAAAACCTAGTTTCCTGGGTTCAAGTCTGATCTCAGACACTTCCCATGTTACTCTGGGAAAGTCACTTAACCCTGTTTACCTCTGTTTCTTCATCTGTAAAATGAGCTGGAGAAGGAAATGGCCAACCACTCCAGTATCTTTGGCAAGAAAATCCAAAATGGGGTTATGAAGGGTCTAAAAAAATAATGACAGAAAAAGGCTGAGCAATAAGGGAAAAGTACAGCCAGTGTTGAACAGGGTAATCAGGGAAGTTGGGTCTTCAGAAGAGCTATGTTACAGTGAGTGTAAGATAATGGGGAGAGCAAGAAACAAAAAGCTTGATGAAGTCTAATTTGTTACCTAGAGAGTAAGCATTCCAGGGAGAACTACCAGAGGGTTAAATAGCTTTACAGTGGGAAGTTGGATTTAAGTGTCTGGGAATAAGATGGAAATGAATTGTGTGTATGTAGAATGAAGTTTGAGTAATGAAGCAAGGAGAGTCTGACAAGATAGACATAAATTAATCACTGAGGTATGAGTTTGGGTTGGCTCTGGTTGTGCATATGGGTTGAGGTTCAGACTTGTGCTGGAGTCTAGCCAGTTTTCTATGACTAAAAAATGGGATAAGGAAAGAGTAGGGTGCCAAGTCAGAGATATTGGCAACATCTATAGTGTTATAAGTGACTGGTGATGGTACATAGAACATGATGAAAATGTTATTCATGGACATAGGTCTTTGCTCTATGGAATATATTTGGTGTCTGGCACATTCTAGGTACTTCATAAATATTTATTTAATAGAATTGATTATAGATAACAGTTGTGATAGACGTACCTCCTCTCACCAGTTCAACTAGCAAAGACAATTCTAAAAGACTTGACATGGGAAATGTCATCCTCATTCAGAGTAACAACTATAGAATCTGAATGCACACCAAAGAATATTTTCATTGTTAAAAATTTGTTTTGTGTTTTTCTTTTTTTATGATTTTTCTCCCTTCTGCTTCTTCTTTCACAATATGACTCAAATGGAAATATATTAATTATGATTATACAAGTATAACCTATAGGAGATTATTTGCTGTCATGGGGAGGGAGGAGGGAAGGAAAGGAGGCAAAAAAGTGTGTATATCAAAATATTACAAAAACTGAATGCTGAAAAAATTTTTTATGTGTAATTAGAAAAAATAAAATAAAATTTTAAAAACAAAAAAATAATTACTTAAAGTAGTTTATCAGGTTAAATACTTGCTAGTTGAAATACATTTCTAGCCTCACTTGTTGAAAATCTCATTGTTTTGTTATCATACAGATCAAGACACTTTTTCATTCAAAGAAAATTATTTCCTCGACATTTTTTATGATCATTCTGCTCTGTGTCCAACTATTCCTGGTGTATTTTTTTCTAGATGGTTCATTCAAATAGAACAAATAAATACTTGCCCCAAATTAATAACTTGATCTTTTATCACCAGTATTTAGGATATCAGAGTATATCAGTTTCAGAAGATTGTAAAAATCCATTTTCATTCTGATACTTTATGGAACCATATCTCAAATGTTTCCTATTTTGCAATTCATTTGTATCTCAGTATTTTACTACCAGGCTCATGAACCTAAAATTCTTGAGAGAAATTGGTCCTTTAAACTTTACTGATGATATTCTGACAGAAGCAATGGTATAAAAAATCCACTGACAATGCCCCCTAAAATTCTTTACCTCTGACATTTCTTTGTAAATATAGGTTCACATTTCCAACTGACCAAGAGGCGACACTGTATAGATGTTATTCTGGCACTTCAATCAATGTGCAAAAATATAGCTTCTTGTTCTTGCCCTGATTCCTTCTCCTGATTTTCATGTTTCTTTCAATGGAAGCACCAATATTTCAACCCAGGTAAAATATTTGACTTTTCTATCTTCCTGACTTCTCACATACAAGTAGTTGTTAAGTTCTACCCATTCTATTTATGTAATGACTTACACAAATAGAATTTTTCTTATATATTCTATTTTCTTTATTACATTCTCATTATCTTATAACAATAGTCTTCTAATTGGTCTTCTTCCCTCCCAACTGTCCTCCTATGCATACTTTTAGTATTGTACTATGTTTGAACCCTTTTCATCAGCAATGACAACAACAACAAATATATAATGAATTCTGAGGGAAGTTTAATAAACTACTCATTATTTTAGGTTTGTTCATGTAGTCTGAGGATGAAAACTTTTACACTCCTCCCAAGCCCTAATTAATCATAACTGTGAAATGCTAAAAATATAATTATATCGAAAGAGATTATAATTTGGAAGATGTCTAATACAATATAATGATATATAACCAATTTCCAATGTTAAATTTTTTTATTTGAAAAAATGTTCACAATATTTGCTCAACTCTATGCAATTCAGTCTTAAATTTGATTCTGTGCTGAATTTATTCTTGCATTTTGATTTAAAACAATAATAAAGTAAATATATTTGCTCCCACAGATATATGGCAGAAAATGGTAGGAGAATTTTACAAATTTAAATGCAAACTAAAATGGGCAAAGTCCCACATGTTCCAAAATATTCATAGCAGTTCTTTTTTTGTAGTGGCAAAGAATTGGAAATTTAAAGGAGCCCATCAATTGGGGAATGGCTAAACAAGTTATGGCACATCCCTACCATGGAATATTATTTTTCTATAAGAAACTATAAATGGTAGGACTCTAGAAAAGCATGGAATGATTTATGGAATCAGATGTTGAGGGAAAGGGAGCAGAACCAAGAGAACAATGTACACATTAACAGTGGATGATCAGCGATGGAGTCAAGATGGCAACAGGAGTAGATCCTTGCCTAGGTGTTCTCTAAATAGTATTTCAAAAAATCATAAAATTATGACTCTAACTAAATTTTCAAGAGACAGAAGCTGCAGAGGGATCCAGTGAGGCAATTCTCCAGACCATGGTAACCTGGAAAAATGTGGAAAGGCTCTGCTCTACCAGGTGAGAGGGGCAGCCCACCAGAGTGAAGGAACTTCAGCCTCCCAGAGGCAGCCCAAGGGCACCTGGGAGCTGCAGCTTATAGCAGCAGGGACAGTTTCCTGACCTACACCCTGGGGGAGCACCAGACACAACTTGGAAGATCAGCTGTTGGGCCTTTGCCAGAGCAAGCACCTGAAGCCCAACCCTCAGGACACTCAGCAAGCAGCAGTGGCTACAGCAGCTCAGATCCAGGAAAGGGAAGCAGATGGAGCCCTTAAGGAGGAGCCCCAAGGCTACTGAATCTTGAGTGCTCAGTCTACCAAAGGTGAGGGAGTGGGGAGAAACTGCCAAGTTCTGTCCTCTGTACCTGTAACTGGACTCTGGGGCTCTGACCACATTCAGATCCTGATCACACATAGAACAGCAGACCTCCTCCCATCTCAGCCCCTTGACAGAGAGATGCACTTGTGGTTATTCACAGACCAGGAGGGAAGACAGAACTTCCCATACTGATATTCTTGTTGCAGGGTGTCCCAATAATACTCAAAAGTTCAGGAAGCACCCCAAAACCAAGCACAGCCTGGGGAAATGAGTAAACAAAGAAACAGGAGGAACAACATTGAGAAATACATTGTCTATGATCAAGAAGGATCAAAATACTCAATCTGAAGATGAGGAAGTACAGGTTTCTGCATCTAAAGACTCCAAGAAAAACAGAAATTGGACTCAGACTATGACAGAGTTCATAAAAGATTTTGAAAATCAAATAAGGGAGATAGAAGTAAAAATTGGGAAAATAAAGATGCAGGAAAAGAGAGAGAGATGCAGGAAAAGCATCAAAAAGAAGTCAGCAGCTTAGTTAAAGAGATCCAAAAAATTGCTGAAGAAAATAACATGTTAAAAACCAGCATAGGTCAAATGGATAAAACAGTTCAAAAAGGTATTGAGGAGAAGAATGCTTTAAAAGCCAGAACTGGCCAGATGGACAAGCAAACTTTCTGTGGAAAACAAATCCTTCAGATGTAGAATGGAGCTAAAGGAAGCTGTTGATTTTATGAGAAGTCAAGACACAATACTTCAACACCAAAAGAATGAAAAATTAGAAGAAAATATGAGACATCTCATTGAAAAAACAACTGATCTGGAAAATAGATTCAGGAAAGATAATTTAAAAATTGTTGGGATTCCTGAAAGTCATGATCAGGAAAAGAGCCTTGACCTCTTTTTTAAAGAATTCCTACAGGAAAATTTCCCTGATAGCCTAGAAGCAGAGGGCAAAAAAGAAATTGAGAGAATCCACCTATCTCCTCTGGAGAGAGATGCAAAAAAAAAACCAAAACAACCCCCAGGATTATTATAGCCAAGTTCCAGAACCCCCAAGTCAAAGAGAAAATATTACAAGCAGCCAGAAGGACACAATTCAAATATCGTTGGGCTGCAGTCAGGATCAGACAGGACTTAGCAGCAACTACATTAAAGGCACATAGGGCTTGAAATATAATATTCAAGAAATCAAAAGAGCTTGTAATACAACTGAGAATCAACTACCCAGCAAAACTGAACACCCTATTCCAGGGGAAAAGATGGACTTTCAATGACACAGAGGAATTTCAATTCTTCCTGTTGAAACAACCAGCACTGAACAGAAAGTCTTATCTTCAAATACAGGACTCTGGTGAAGAATAGAGAGTGGAGGAGAAGGGTAAAATATTAAGAACTTAATGTTGATGAACTGTATGTAATCTTGCTTAGAAAAATGATACTGATAATACTTATATGAAACTTCTCATTTAATAGAGCAGGTAGAAGGCACTTTTATATATGAAGCACAGGAGAGAGCTGAATTTGAAAATATAATATATTGTAAAAATGGAATCAATGGCTAAAAGGAAATTGTAATGGGACTAAGAGAAAGGAGAGGTGGAATAGGCTAAGATATTTCATATAATAATATTTTTTAATATTGCAATGAGCTATTGCAATGGTATGGAAGGGGGGAAGGTGAGGGGGAATTTGGGAAACTTTGTTCTGATCACAACTCAGAGGTGGCTCAAAGAGGAAACAAAATGTATATTCAATGGGATATAGACATCTAGAGTAAAAAAGGATAGAAGTGGGACAAGCGGAAGTGGGGGGATGTGAGTGATGGAAGAGAGAGTGGACTGTGGGCGAGAGTGGTCAGATATAGCACATTTTTTACTTCTTGCAAGGGGCTGGGATGGGATGGCCTGTCCAGGACCACAGGGCGGCCAAGTGGGTGCTGGATCATAGGGGTGGTATGTGGGCTCGGGGCCTCTTGGCCCCATGATCAGTCTGCTGCACCACTCAGCTACCTTACAGCACATTTAAGAAGAGGGATAAAGTGAAAGCAGAGAGAAAATATAGTATATGCTAGTGGGGAGGTAAAAATGGAGGGAATTGCGATCAGCAATGGCAATGGTGGAAAAATATGGAAGTAGTTTTTGTGATGGACTTATCATAAAGAATGTGATCCACCTGAGACAGAGCTGGAGGTGTTGGAACACAGGCTGAAGAATATTTCTCTTTATTTTTTTCTCTTTCCTTTACTTTATTACTCATGAGGGTCTATATTTTGTGGAGGGAGAGGGTATTATGTTTACTCTTTTTTAAATATATTTTTCAAGGCAATGGGGTTAAGTGGCTTGCCCAAGGTCACACGGCTAGGTAATTATCAAGTGTCTGAGGTTGGATTTGAACCCAGGTACTCCTGACTCCAAGGCTGGTGCTCTATTCACCCTATGTTTACTCTTAAACAAGAATATTTTAGGAATGTAAAAAAAATCATTTGCACAAAAGTTAAAAAAACATATAAAAAAGCAAAAAAAAATACCCAAGAAAACAATGGATGATCAATCCAGTTGGAAGCAGCTCCTCTCAGCAGTTCAGAGAGCTGGGACAACTGTATTAGAACTGCTAAGGACAATGTTATCCCCATCCAGAGGAAGAAAACCAAACCAAACCAAAACAAACCAAACCAAAACAAAACAAAACAAAACAAAAACAAAAACCAACCTGTCAAAATCTGGTGAATACTTTTTGTATCTCTTTCCCTTAAACCTAATTCCCCATACTAAAAATTACTAATCTGTAAACGTGTTTATCAAAAATATGTATGTACAATGCTAACTTGACTACCTCTAAGGGGGAAAGGAGTGGGAAGTGATTGCGGAAGGAAATTTTTTATTTTAAGAATATACATATGCATATGAATGAATAAATAATTAATTTTTTAAAGTTTAAATGCAAGCTAATTAAAAAGTAGTCATTTAACCAATTAATGAAAATGAAAACTAGTTACAACTACTGAAAAGCAACAAATATTATATTAAATGATAAATATACAACTTCAATTGCTTATAAATAATAATATTATGAATAAGTAATATTATAAATAATAATATCATCGAACATAACTTTCTTCTCTTCTTACCACTGGAATATTAGCTATGATTATATTGACCCGCTACTTAGTGATTAATTAATGCTGTCTGCTTGTTCTTTTGAAAAGTGGCCAAACATTAATAAAGCAGTTTTATTACTACAATCAAAATTTCTTTCTATGGAATTTTTATGATGGATGGGAACAAGTTGAGCATCTGTAAGCTTTCAATGTTCCCCCAAGTCTGATCTCAGTGAGTCTGATTGTTATCTCCCCCACTAATCTGAGCAACTGTAGATTGCTGCAAGATTCAGGTTCAGCCAGACAGCTTGAAAACTCGGTTATTTCAGAATCACAGCACTATAGGATTCCTTTTTGGTCTGAGATTCTTGTGCTGCTTATCCTTCCAAAGGCTGAATTAAGAAACCTTCAGCTCCTGTGGTTTGAGCTGTACAATTGGTATTTGTTCCTCATATTTCTTCAGGGAATACCCCCCCCCCCACCCCCGACATCACTTTCTAAGAGCATCTAGACCCTGATGGTGAATGACAAAGTTGAGAATTGGTATGTGATCCAGTTTGGGTATTCTTTATGAGTCTGTTAAGTCTTGGAATGGATCGGATACTTCTTTTTGCCCTTAATCACAACTTCCCACCATAATGTTTCACCTCTGTATTAACCCTGACTCTGGTTATGAAAATCTCTCTGTTCCCTTTGAAGAGTTATGGTGGGCAAATGACTCACTATCACATTTTCTTCTAGATTTCCACATCAGGATTTAATCTGGTGTATATTCTTCATCTGTCTGAAGTTTTACACATGAAAGCTCTACTATAATGCTTGCTTAAACTCTGTTATCTTGCTTCAGCTTCTCCAAGTGATCATTTTTATAATATTGTTATGTCTCAACTGTGAGTAATAAATGTGATTTCAATAATTTCAATTATTCTATATTTCTTTTTAAAGCATTCTTTAATTGTATTTTTATCAATATCTTAAAAGAGCTTAATTAATATGTTGATTGATTCATTTGATTTAAATTTATCCAGCTGATCAATTAAGGAGTTATAAATTCATAGGTCTTCATCTATTAATGCTATTTTTTTCAGATTTTGAGCAAGTATGTTATTAAAAAGGTAGATCACACAAGAGAAGGAATGTCAAATGGAAGACTAATTGCCCAAAACTTAGTTGGGAATCTGTATTTCTCTTCCTTCCTGATTTCACACAGATAAGAGTCTACTAACTTCCAGAAACTTTATTACTCCTTACTCTATTTTTACCAGGTCATTCTTTTACTTATTCTCTATTATCTGATTTTTATATAGGTATTTCTGCAATCTAACTTGATTTATAATTTATCTGTGCAAACTTCTTTTAATAAATTCCCATTTTTTCTCATTGAAATGGTTTCTCATCATTAGTCTTTGCATTTTGATAGTTTACTTATGATCTTGGAGTGATATCCTCTTTAAAAATTTAGGCAATAGTCTTTTAACCTGTTTTCTCTGGGCCCTTTGAAATGTACTCTCTACAAATTTGAAGGATGTTATATCTTTTTCATTTTTTCTTCTATTTTTAAAATTGACATCATTTCTTTCTCCTAATGTGCTCATTTCTATTTTAGCTACCAATTTATTTTTCCCTAATAGGTCAGTAAAAGATGCAGAATATCAGTCTTCTACCCCTTTACAGAATAAAATTATTATTTCTGAAAAACAACAATGTATTAATTGCTCTGCTTTTGACATTGTTCAGAAGATGTTTAACTGTTCACTAGTTATCAAGAGAATTGAAAGTTTCCATTGTTAATATATTATGTCTTTGAATCAGTTTTATGACTTTTCCTATATTCTTTATTTCTACCTTCTGTCCAGGTGGAATATAGTATATTACCAAGTAATGATTGCTTTTGTTTCTCCATCTCTTGATTTCATATAAATATTATCTACTATGTTTCCCTTTCTAAGGCACTAATTATCTCATGTGACCATATCTTCTTTTGTATAATACCATATTACCTATATATTTTTTATTTTTTCTGTTCTTTCTATTCTTTTAGAATGAATGTTCTTTTGAGGAGTACTATATAAATCCCTTTTTTGTTGTTGTTCTTTCATAAATGTTCTATCATTAAAATATCTTAACAACTCTATTTCCTACCCAGCAATGTCTAATATAGTCTATTCATGTCTAAATCCTTCAGCATTTGTACATTTCAATTGATCTATGAGCTCATTAATGAGAGTACACTTTTGGTACAAATAGATACCTGTTTATTATCTATCACTCTGTCTGCTTCTTGTCCCTGTTGTTCCATACATACTCTACACAGAATTCACCTAATGAACTACAGATCCTCATCTAGTTTTTTTTAATTTATTTTTTCCTTTTTTGTAGTAACAAGTGAGATATTGTGGATGTTTATTTAATTCCACTCTTGTGCTTAACCAGGTCTCCTCCTTTTCTGATCAAACATTTTAACAATTATATGCCTTAGGATACTTATTGTTCAAAATATTGATAATGTCATTAGTTGCTTTTGATCATCTTATATTTTGCCATTATATATAACCCTTTCAGGCACATACATTTATTCTTTGGTGATTATGTTATTCCAAGATTAAAACTATTCAATATGATTGGAAAAAAGTAATTTGAAGAGATAGGAATATTTTCCTGGTTATTGTATAGTACTTAGGTTTCAGGAGAAATCAAGAAAGGTCCTAACAGTGTTTGTGTGTGTGTGTGTGTGTGTGTGTGTGTGTGTGTGTGTGTGTGTGTGTCTGTGTGCTAGAATTAAGGGTAAATATGGGTGAGATGTATACTGGTTGCTTTCTAAATCATTAGAATGAATACTCATATCTGTAGAATAAATCCATTTGAGCATTATGGTAAAGATGAGGGACTTTACTTATCCTGGGACAAGAAAGTGGAGACATTATAGAATAATTAGCACTACATGAATAGTCACAAAGGACCTATTATATTAGATCAAAAATAGAGAGTATAAATACTGAGTAAATCTTGCTCTCAAGAGATTTTTCTCAAAGAGGAAGTAATGTACATCCCAAATTGTATTTAGAAATTTATCCTAAACTACAGGGAAATAAGAGGGAATAGGGGAGAGGACAGTGTGAGACAGGCAGAAGTCAAAAGCAAAATATTGGTGAGAAAGGATAAGGGGAAAGAAGAGAAAGATACAAATTAGGGTATATAGGATGGAGAAATAGAACAAAAAAGTTTTTGCACAGATAAAGCCAATGAAATCAAGATTATAGGGAATTCAGAAGGCTGGGAAACAATTTTTTCAACTTGTGTTTCTGTAATAAATGATGATGAGATGGATTATAGAAAAGTCTATAAAGACTTGCATGATGAAAAAAGTGAATAGAACCAGGAGAATAATTGCTGTTAATGTTTGACATTGTGAGATGATCAACTATGATGGACACAGCTCCTCTCACAAGTTCAGTGATCAAGGACAATACTGAAAAACCTACTATGGACAATGCCATTCACATCCAGAGAAAAAAATTTGGAGTCTGAATGCAGAGTAAAGCATGCTATTTAAAAAACTTCTTTAATGTTATTTCTTCCTATCACCCCCCCCTTAGCTTTATTTCTTCTTTTACAGCATGCCTAATATAGGAATATATTAAATATGATTGTGCATGTACAATTTATATCAGATTGTTCACTTCCATGGGAAGTAGGGAGGGAAGAAAGGGTATTAGAAAAGTGTAGAATTCTAAAGTTTGAATAAGGATGAATGTTGAAAATTATCTTTTCATGTAATTGGAAAATTGGAAAAAATAAGGAAGACAGAAGAGAAAGGCACAAAACTGAAAAAAAAGATGGTTTTCGCTTGTGTGTGTGTGTGTGTGTGTGTGTGTGTGTGTTTGTGTGTGTGTGTCAGGGTGATAAAATGTTTGAAAAATCATCACATAGAAGAAATATTAAACTTGTTCTATCTAAGCATAGAGGAAATATTTAAGGGTAATTAAAAATGATTATTAGAAGCAAATTTCATTTAGGAAACAAAAAAAGTTTCTAAGACCAGTGCTATCTCAGAGTAATTGGCTGCCTAAGCAGAAGTCTTCAAGTCAAAGCTGTATGATCACTTGTATATATTGTAGAAGAGGTAGACTCAAGCTCTGAGATCCCAGGAAGGAGGCTATTCTTCAGAAAATCATTAGATTGAAACTATGTAATTTGAGTTAACAGAGGTCTATCTTGGACTCCATTTAAGCATTCTGATAAGCATAAAAGTCAGGGAGAAGCTCATAGGTCTCTATTATAATGTAAATGAATTTCAGTGGTAATGTTTTAAAATTTTAGTAAAATTGTATTGAGATATTTACACATAATATGTGATAAATGGAAATACAATAAGCAAACCATTTCAAAATATCCTTAAGATTATTTCCTTAGTTAAACATTTTTAATTGAAAGTGTTAAACTTTTTTCATTTTAAATATTCTAAAACTAATTCATTTTCATAAGTAAAATCTACATTCTTTCTAATGTAATAGAATTATAAGGGTTTTTTTTCCTTTTAGTAAACCTCAAAGCAGGAACAGAAATCAGTTGGAAATGGATAGACAAAAGTGGGTGAATGCTTTTACACATTGAGGAGAATATATAAAATACTCTTTATATTACTATTTAACAATACAAAATCTTCTACAGGAGAGGGTCAATAAAGGAGAATGGGAGATCAGAGAGGACAATCTATTTTGCAAACATTTCTTATTAGCTAGAGAGCAAGACACTAGTTTAAGGCATTAGGAAAACAGTTAAAAATAAATCTAAATATAAATATAAAAACAATATAATTCTTGACCTCAGAGAGCATAGAATCTAGTTAGAAAGGATAATAGGAGAAGGTGGGCACATATAGAAGTAATTATATTTCAACAATCACAAAAGTGTGGGAACAATTTTCTTAGCATCCTTTGTGTCATTATAACTTTCTGGAAGATATCATATTAAAATCTTTCCATTATTACACTGCACATTAAAAAGGTTTGCATTCAGACTTCTGAAATGCTTATCATTATTTTTCAAAAATAAATCTATTTAAAAATGATATCATTTTCAATTATTATTCTTTTTTGTAAAATTATACCATATATTCTCTTGGTCTTTGTACCTTTCTCTTAAACAGAGATATATAAAATATTACTACAGAATGGGCTTATTTGTGGCAATGTGATATTATGACATTTATCTCTGGAACCAAATAAGACGGTCAGGCTGAAATGAACTTTTTACAATTTTACAAATTAAATGGATTAGAAAATTTCCTAATTTTAGAACTATAGTAGATGATTCATAAGCATTTGATAAATGAATCAACATAGTTTTATAAGTAACAAAGTCCTACTAATTAATAAAATCTTTAAACAGAAAAAATATAAGTAATATTTTATGTAATAAGTTGTTATTAGAATTATTATTTTATTACATAGTTATAGTTAGAAAATGAAAATTAATTAAGAATAAAATGATTTATATATAGTATTGAAATTATTAAAAATTAAAGTAGGTCTACAACTACAAATTTAGCAATGAACATATATCATTATATCTTACAAGGAAAATAATACTTTAGAAAAAATTCATTGAAATCAAACATAAAATCTCTTTCTAACTATATACTACTTGGTCAATATGCAGAATAATATTCAGGGTACAATACCTTTATAAAACACACTCAATGTAAGGAATATATTTTTCAATTATGGAAAGCAAAATTTCACTAATGAATTCTTGATTTAAAAAAGTTTCAAATCCAATCCAGCTTTTTAGAAATGTCAATATTTTACTGAAAAACTGGAGAAAGTACTTTCTAATAGTCCAAGTTATTCAGCTTCTGATAAACTAGTTCAATATATTAATTAATGTAGAGCATATTGTCTGAATGAAAACATTTCAAGCAATTGTATCTATTAAAATAATGGAACTGTAATTGATCATAAGCCTGACTGATAACCTCTTTAATGAAGTCTACTGACAAAATTTTATGATTTATTTTTCATTCTTATGTTTCTTCTTTCTTGATATCAATAAATTTGACATCTTTTTCCTTCAATTCAATTTTATAAATTTTTATTATATATCTACTATGTACAAGACACTCATGAGGTTGCAAAAAGTAATAACTAATATTTATAGAGTGCCTCAAGGTTTGTAGAACATTTTACTAATGATAACTCATTTGATTCTCCCAAAAGGTAGATCGATGAGGTAGTCGCTATTATTAACCACATTTCTGCAATTGAGAAAACTAAGACACAGAGAAGTGACTAGTTCAAACTCACAGAGCTTCTAAGCGTGTGGGTTAGAATTTAAATTCAGATCTTTCTGATTTTAAGTCTGTGCTATATGAACTGTGCCACTTTAGTGCCCCTGTGGAAAACTTGCTCTCTAGTGACTTACAATGTATAAGTGAAATACAATAAAAGTTAATATTAAAAATTGCATTAATATGGGATTGATTGGAGAAGATTTTGTAAAAGAGGTAGAAACTGAACTGATATTTGAAAAAACTGAAATTTTCTGAGGGGAAAAATGAATGTATTCTGAGCATGAGCAAAATGCTTCCTGTGCGTGCTTTTTGAATGAGAATAATTAATATTTTATCTACTAACATTTTTTTCTTTCTGGGTATCACCTTAACCTCTGTATATATGAATATAATATGGATATCTATAAGAAATAAGAGATTTCCCACTTTTGTGCTAGATAATACAACTGAGAAGAATCTGTTTGAGACAAGAAAGGCAATAAAGGCAAAGTTACATAAAATGTCTATCTTCCTGCATATGAAATGATAGTAGGGAACAACTCTCCATTCCTTGGCACTCTATAATTTCACCACTCATATTTGTTTTATTCTTCCCCATTTCTGCCCTATATATTTTTCTTTGAGAAAAATGGTAAAAATAATGAAATAATGAAGGTTTGAAAAATGTTCTGCCCCTCATACTATGGACATATGTTAAATATCCAAATGCTCCAATGTGCTCCTTCCTCATGCTGCATCTCACAAAGACCCCTTTCCCTAAAGTACTTTGATTAAGCTTCTATCTTATGGAACAATATCATAGACTTGGAAATAAAAGATCACCCAGAAAATGACTGATCTCTCATTCAAATCATGATTATTTACTACATTCTATACAAGTGGTCTCCTAGTCTCAATAGAAATTTCCAAGTAACAAAGTACTTTCTATGTACAAAGTTCAAACTTTCTCTTCAGGATACAATCGTCTGTGTTTAGATGGTATAAATTTCTGTAAAAATATAAATTTGATCCCCATCATTGACTACAAAGTAATTGAATAAAAACAGAATGCTGTCAAATATAATTCGTATATATATTTTATATTCCACTCAATACATTGAAATGAAACTAAATTAACAGTGAAAATAATTTCTGATGCATTCTATTTATGAAATTGTAGAGCTCTTTTGAAGTTATCCCCTAACAATAGTTTCATTAGAAACAAAATATGACTGACAAGATTTTACTTTTATATTAGAACTACCAATCAAAGTGTTCTTGATTTGGTATACAGTGCCTTATGCATTGGAGAGCCTTAATGAGTTCTCATTGATTTACTGACCTCACCTAGTACTCCAAAGATGACCAATAATTTTGTACTACTGGGAATGATTCATTTCTCTAATTTTACAAAACTTACCTGGTTCTAAGACATTCATAAGATCATAGATCTTGAGCTGCAGGAGACCTCAGAGGACACAATATACTATCTTTAGTTTATTGTTCAGGAAACAAAGGCCCAGATAAATTAAATGACCAGCCCAAAGTCACACAAGAATAAATTGCAATGACAAGTTCAAATTAAATCCCTCTGGCTGTAAACCCAGAGCTCTTTTGAATAAACCTTTATGGAAATGAATTCCATTTTAATTGTTGTCTCCCCCAAATCAGAATGTCTCCTTGAGAGCAGGGTTTTTCTATATGTATCTCCAGAATTTAACACATTTTTGGGAACCTAGTAAATTCTTAATAAATACCATTCATTTATTCATTCAATTAAACTTAAAGCTCTATGAGTGGTTTAAAAATAAAATCAAGACTTTTGACCCTGAACTAAGTCATTGCTACTTCTATTTTACTTTGAAACTTTCCATTAATTCTGTATAAAATTATTGAATCAAAGTAATTTCCTTTCCTATATAGCAGTTTTTGAAGATTTTGTTGAATCTGTTTTTCTTGCTCATTGTTAGTCTCAAGTTTAGTCATCCACTTAAATCATGCTTAAGGATAGAAGTTTCAGGAAAACTTTTGCCAAATCCAAGTCATGACTTTGGTGACCAAAGTTTGAATAGATCAGTATGCCCTGATGTAGAAATATGATCAACAGGACAACCATTTTCAAGTGAAATTATATTCTTGAATATTCAACAGCAGCTATCTTTCAGGCACAGTGCCTCCTTGATAACTCTTGGCTATGGATAAGTTTTGTTCATGTCAAGGTTTAGCAGCTTGAAAAATCAAAATTGAAACAGCCAACCAAAAAATAAATGGAGGCATGAGACTATCTTCTGTGGCCTGCTGTTAAGTGTAGAAATATCTTATTCTGTCAATGTGATTTCATAGCAGGATGAAAAATGTCAAAAGTGAGGATGACAAATCAGTCTAGTGAGGAAAAATGACTCTTGGACAAGGGATGTCATTTGTCATGATTGCCATTTGACTGCACTTTTCCCCTCTCTTCTATTTCAGATTAATGTTACTTTGACCATAATTTAAAATTATACTAAATTCACAACAGTGATGATGAAAATCAAAGATTGTTGTTTTTTAAGAGTTTAGTAATAAGTCATAGTTTGGTAACAGGAAACCACTCAAGTTCATCTGCATATTCAAAAAGAGGATTTAAACCTCAATGGTTAACTTATTAAATATTATAGCTCTCTTTACTTCAAGTGTCTATTTTTCCTAAATATAGGCAACAGCATGACTTTTTTTTTTTAAACTGACACAGCTGAGCACAGCTCTCTGAGCCACTGCATAATACGGGTGGTAATTAAGCCACAGCTTCAAGGTTGCATGGGCACAAGACAATTCAGCCTAATGAAGTATCGATCGGTAGCAGTCGAGGTAAAACAAGTTGACATTCATTTAGAGGTAGCAATGCGAATGTACCATAATGCCACCAAAGAAATAAGGGGAACAAACAATGAGGTTGAATTTTAATCTTGCAAACACAATTAAGAATCTTATTTATAGCATGTTACTATCACTTAAACTAAAGCTAATTGCATACTTACTGCCCTGACATAAGATACTTAAATCAGCAGAAAATTCATATATAGAAGCATTACATATATGCACAAATACACAAGTATTTGCACATACATATATACATATATAGTGTACATAAAATACATAAATGCACATACACACACACACACACACACACATATATATATATATATATATATATATATATATATATATATATATATGTATTTATATAAAATAATGCCCCCCACACTCACAGACAGACAGGGGTGAGGAGAGAGAGAAAAGGCATATGAAGTTCACTGTTTCAATTAGAGCCAATCCTAGTACTTTAGAAAATCTTCCTAATGAAAAGTACTTGGAATTTTTCAATTAACTGTTTTGCACAACTGAGTTTATTTTCAGGTGCTATGCTGATTATCTTAGGAAAAGAATGAAATGCAAGTCAATTAAAATAAGTTTACAGAAAAGTAAGTTGGTCACTCTCAAATCATTACTAATAATACTTTTATATGCCAAATTCTTCATGCAAATAAAACCTCACATCTTAACAAGAACACATTTCTCAAACAAACAAATAGATTACTTCATGAGTTAATATGTACTTTATATGTATGGAAGATGCTAGGTTTAATCAACCAAAATCTAAATATCATTTTGAATTAAACAATGATAGGGTATTGATGTTAAATATTCAAAAGATATTTAAGAAAAGGTATACATGATTACATTTTTAAAATTCTAAAATATAGAAAAGAAATGTGATGCATTTTAAGTAAAATAAATATTTTTGCATCTTTTTAATTCACATTAATATTTGAAGATTGAACCTCTTGAGGTGCCTGCTTTCAGAGAAGAATAACTGATGTGGTTGATGTGAAAAAATCATTATTAATTAAAGGTGATTAACAAACTACTTAATCTGATTATCAAATAATGTCTAAACTTTAACTGCAATAAGCTGGTTTCATGATTTCTTCAGATTCCTTTTATGTTTATTTTAATATTAAAACATCCAGAGCATTTTATGGACAGTTCAAGATTATCACTGACATTAATCACAAAACTATTTTCTAATGCACTGTCTGAAAAGTTCATTTTTGACAAATGGAGTCTTTGACTTTATAAACTAGTATGGGCAACTTGCTTCCATGAAGAGTATAGCTTTAAATCTTTCAAGGAGACACTGAGAAATGTTTATAAATGCACAAATGCTACCTAGAGAAGTCATTCAATCAAAGCATTTATAATAGAGTCAGAATACAAATGTATTCTGGCTAATCGGCCAAAGGTGCAAGCACTTTACAGCTTGTGCCAGTCACATTTTCTCATGAAAAATACCACCAAATAAATGAGAAAGTGCTAATGTGTTTAATTGCATTGTAGACCTGAGGCAGATAGACATTTCTTTTTAAAAGTCACTCATTAAAACAATGAATGCCAGATGTTGTGATTCACAGCAATTGCCCTACTTGGTTGATGAATAAAATCATTATCTATCTGTGGGGAAGTAGATCTGAAAGTATTTAGATAAGTAAATAGCTTACCAAAAAAAGCATGGATTTTTCAAATTTTCATTTTTTGCTTTGGGATTTGAAATTATTTTTTCTAAGGTGCCTTATAACTAATGCATTTCCTACAAAACTGTTCATTTGTGTTTTGCATTTTATTTTTCATTGTATTTCTATTATCAGGTAGGCTTTATGATACACATTATAAAATGCATCTTCAACATAAATGAGCAAACTATGGAAACAAGTTATTTTTTAAAAAGAGAATAGACACTAGACTAGTGATTTTTGTTGGTTTAGGGAACACACAGGTGAGCAAATTCCCTCTATCAATACAAGCTAGTACTTTTTCTTTAACTTACAGTCTTAAGGAATTGCCTAGGGTACTAATAGTTTAAGTGACTTCCCTTGGAGAACACAAAAAAGAAGTTTAAGAGGAAGGAAAGGAGCCTAAGTCTTCCTAGTTTTGAGGCTACCTCTTGCCTTTTCTACAAGGGCACATGTTTTTATAAACCTCACATAGTTCACTTGCTTTAAGGGCTGCTTTGATAGCATTCCTGGCAAGAAGTATCCTTTTCTAGAACAGTGTTTTTACCAAATGAGATACGATAACATAATCATGGGATTGATTTTCTTAGGACTTTTATATAAAAATGATGATGATGATGATGATGATTACAATGATATAGAGAAAGTGGTGGATGCTGATAAAAACAAAACTAAAGGACCCCAAATTAGAAATAGACATGCACATTGGGATGAATGTTTGTGAATTTATAGCCGATGAAAGTGACCCGTTTCTTCAGCTGCTCAGTGCTAATGAGGCAAAGGTCATGAGTTTGGTACCCATGTGGGCCAGTTAACTTTACTCTCTTGCTTAACTATATACTGCAACTTATGTCCTACTGAAGAAAGGTCAGGAGCAGCATCTTTGTATGTTAAAAAGATAGTATGTTATTATTAGTAGTGGTATTATTTGTGAGTTGACATGTCTTTACATGATTGGATTTTGAAAGTTAAATATTTAATGAGTAACTCACATTAATATTCTAACTTTTAAAGTCTATAGAATTTATTTTTTCTTCGCAGATTTAAGAAGTTGAAGGCAGTGAAATATTACTTCTTTCTTGCAGAGGAGAAAACTGAGGTTGAGAGATATTAAATTATTTGCTCAGTGTTGCACAGTTAATAAAACATACTACTGATTGTAATATTTTTCCATGGCACTAATGAGGTTCTTATTTTTGATATGCTCATTATATTCAAGGAACTATATGAAGTGTTGGAGATTCAAAGGAGATTCTTCTTTCAAAAAGATTTTTGACTCTGTACAGAGGGAATCATAACATATATAGAAATGGGAATGATTTACAGTAAATTATGAAGAAGTAGAGAAGAGATCTTAGTAATGTATATGAAAAAAATGTGAGGAAGAAGAGATCATATCTACATTAGGGCATCAGAAAAGCATTGAATGAAGAAGCTGGAAGCAGATCTGGCTCTGGAATGAAGTGAAAAATGGCCCAATAGGTTGGGGCTTTGGAGAAAGTGTATTCTAGGTGTGAATGAATGGAAATAGAAGAGAGAACAAAAAAAGAAGAATAGTCACTTTACATGTAAATACCAATGCCACTGGTGTTACATTAATGGAAGACCTTAAATGACAGTCTAAAGAGCTTGTATTTTATTTCATAAATTCCTTGTTGTTGGCCAGCAATTTTTCAGTTGTATCTAACTCTTCATGATCCTATTTTAAGTTTTCTTGGTACTGGAGTGCTTTGCTATTTCCTTCTTTAGCTCATTTTATAAATAAGGAAACTGAGGCAATCAGAGATAAATGACTCATCCAAAGTCACATAGCTAATAAGTGTCTGAGGGTGGATTTGAAATCAGTCTTTCTGATTTAAAGTCCACTTAGTACCATATAGTTGCTCCTTGGACTATCATTAAAGACCTCCCACAGTATGAATTATGTACTATCAAAGGGATTTTGATCAAGGAAGAGACATTGTTAGACTTGTGTGTTAAGAATTATCTTAGTAAATAATTATTCTTAAATGAGTTACAGGATAGAGAGAAGAAATATGAGGTACTCATCTTCCTGAATTAAAAATCTGTTCTCAGATATTTAATAGCCTATGGGACCCTGGGTTTCTCAACATCTAGCTGGAATTTCATTGTAAGTTCTATTTGAATTTTGGAGGCCTAGAATAATAATTTTATCTATCTTCTAGATAGATCTTTCCATCTTTCTCTTATGAAAAGACCATCATTTCACCCTTGGCATTTTCTTCTTCAAGTAAAATATCTTTAGTTTCTTTGATTTGATTTCATTAAACTTTGTATGATGTAATACATGGAAGACTGGACCCAGAGGCAGGAATATTTGAGTTCATAATCCCACCGCAGAGATTTACTTATTGTGTAACCCTGATGATGAGTTTGTCCTTTGTTATTGAAGAAGATCATGACATCAGGGAAGTGATGCCATGACAGGCAAGTGAATTGGGTTAAGGTGGGGGTGGTAGTGCTGTATTGTCACTATCCTCACTTTTTCCTCCTTTGTTGGCATCTGGTTCAGTGGCCAGATATGGATCAGGATAATTGGAGATTACCCTGGATGTGAAGCAATCAGGATTAAGTGACTTGTCCAAGGTCACACAACTGTGTGACCAGAGAAATTGCATAATTTCTATTTGCCTCAGTTTCCTCAAATGGAGATAATAATAGCACCTGACTCCCAAGATGGGTTTTAGGATCAAATATTTGTAAACTGATTGTTATCTTGTCTTGACACACAGGAGATATGCTAGAAATGTTATTATTATTATTGACTGGTTTAGAGTTCCTTCACCATTTTAGTTACTTTTCAACTTGGTATTATTTTTAAATTGAGGTCCCATTTAGAACAGCACAGGATACTGTTAATACTTTCTAGAACAGAAAGACTATTTTCTCCCCTGATCTAGACTTCCATAAATGGATCTTGTAATCATATTAATTAGCTTTATGGGCTATAGGGAGAATAGCAAGAAAAGGGCTTTCTTTTCACCTCATAGTTGTTTTTCTTTGATTCCTTTTACTGTTTTAGTGGATATATTGGGGGGAAGGAGGGAAAACTCTGGAAGGGGAGGTAGAAATTTGCTAGCAAAGCTTGACAGTAATCAACAAAATGTGTGCTAATGTGGCCAGAGCTTACATTAAATAAACTTATCGTTTTGAAAATGTGATTCAAATATGTTGAGTTGAAAGGAGTTTTTTGATTAGAGATGACAATGTTGCATTTGATCAATTATTAACAATATGAGTCTGCATATAAAAATTCCTGAAGCCTGAGTATGGGGTTGTGGAGAGGAGGACTGAGTTCTCTCTGAGAAAAACACACACACACACACGTATACAAACATATATATTTCAACTAATATATATTGGTCATACACATATTATATATTTTTACAGGGTTGGTTAATAACTACCTCTGATAAACCCAATTATTTATATCACATTCATCAATAATATTGTAATAAATGGCTGATGTAGCATATTGAGGTGAAATGAATGTTTATTTCAAAATGGCGTGCCTCATCAGCCATTTATTTCAATACCATAGATGTCATCAGCATTTTGACTGATAGCCTTTTCTCAAGACTTTTCTTAACTTAAACCACTCACAAAACAGCTTAATTTTAGGTAGCCCATTAATCTTCAAGGGCTTAAGGATAGTTTGAGCCAAGAAACCTTTGCCTATACATGGTTGAAGTCACAATGTCAGTCCACTGTGATATAGTGAAGGGGATAAGAGGACTTACATTAGAGACTGGAAATTGTGATCAAATTCAGACTTAAATTCCTAATGATATTAAGAACAAAGGCAGGAAAAGTGCACTAAATTTTTTTTTCTGAAGTAAAGAAAATGTTATCTTATTTCCTCAGGGTGGGGGCACAGTATTAGGGAAAATTTAATAATGGACACTGGTTCAAATATATGCAATAAAAAATTGAGCTCATAAAATAGAGAGGAACAAGAAAATATTCTCCATTTTCATTTATACTTTTTCCTATGTCATAAAAAGTTTTAGTTTCTATTTGTATAACCATGCCTGCACCAATTTGACTTGTAAAATTGCTATTTTAAATCTAAGACTTAAATTTGTCCATAGTATATTACATCTGGATTATTAAGTTAAAAAAATAATTATCACCCAATATGTGCTAGACACTGTTCTAAAGTGTGAGGATACAAAGAGAGGCAGAAAAAATCCCTGTCCTCAAGGAACTATTAGTCTATTAGGGGAGAGCACATGTGAACAGACAAAATAAATATGGAATAAATCAGATGTGAGCAAGAAAACACTAACATTAAGGAAAAATCAAAAAGTTCATGAAGGGAGTGTGATTTTAGCAAAGCTTTGAAGCCAGCACTTGGGATGAAATTGAATGGAGAAAGAAGGATTCCCTGAATTGCTTACCACCTATTAGGTGAATGGTAGAAACCATCTGACACCAGGTAAGAAAGAAAACATGAAAATGCTCTGCAGATCACAGAAACAGGGATTTTACTTTTGCTGAAAAAATTTAGCATTACCTTTGCTTCACAGAAGAGAAGCAGTCCATGAGAAGCAGTCAACAGAGAACTGATGCAATGCATCAAGAGATCAGAGTCCATATCTCAAGTTGTGTCAAGTGAAGAAGCAGCCCCCTCCACTGAATTATTATGCATACTAATTCAGAATATTGAATTATCTTGGGCAAAAGCATTCCCTACGTACATGCTTCCCTGTCATCGTTGTGAAAATTTGTGCATTGGTTCCCTTCCCCTGGCCCACTGGTGACACTCTGGGCATTGGGGGGAGAATGTTTTTCTTGTTTGCAGGTAGAATGCTACATTACTCATGCTGTGCTTTGGTAAATTTTTATGATTTGGAATTAATGTAACTCATCCTGATTGACTTATTAAATTGTAAATAAACCAATGAGAATGTTCAGGAACAGAAATGTGCAACAGGAGGACAGCAGTCCCTTTCACCAAAACCTCTAGAACTCTGCAAGTTAGCAGTAGCTACCCTGGCAGTGTGAAGAAAAGTTAAGTGACTCAGTGGGTAGAGTACCAGGTCTGCAATCAGGAAATGTCATCTTATTCCTGAGTTTAAATTCAGCCTCAAATAATTACTACTGCTATTAATCCTAGACCAGCTACTTACCCCTGTTTGCCTCAGTTTCCTCATCTTTAAAAATGAACTGGATAAGGAAATGACAAATAATTCCAGAATCTTTGTCAAGAAAACCCTGAAAGTGGACATGAAGAGTTGGACACAATTGAAATAACTGAACAAAAACTACAACAATCCCCTCTGTAAAACTTAGTTTGCCAGTGTGGAAGTAATGATTCAGCTAACCTAGAGTAGAATTGGGAAAAAAGGGGGAGGTCTCTGTTTTACAATTGTGTTACAAATATATCATGGAAATACAAAAGATTATGTGAAGTCCAAGAGAAAGGTCATTAAGTTGTTTTTTAATTGATATCTTCTTCATTTTTGTTACATTAATTCCCATATACTCTCTCTTACCTCAGGCAGAGGACTTCAAAAGAAAGACCTTATGGAAAAAATGTTTAGGCAAACCTTCCTGGAGATTTGTGTTAGACTTCCAAAGAAGACAGGAATAAAAAAAGGAATGAAGATGATAGTGTGTAGCCCATGTTCATATGTTAGTTTCATCAAACTGTAAGATTCCACAGATGGCATACAGAAAGATATAAATTTACAAAACTGAAAAGTAAAGTGACAAACAATGGAGTTTAAGTTTTATTAATAGATGATTAGCAGCTACTTCAGAATTTTTTATAGAGTTTTGATATAATTAGAGCGATGTCTTCGGAAACTTAGTCTATCAATATTATAAAGCATGAAAAAGAGAAGAATAAAGAACATTTTATAGGATGGTATGATCTAGGTATTTGTGTGTGTGTGTGTGTGTGTGTGTGTGTGTGTGTGTGTGTGTGTGTGTGTGTGAGAGAGAGAGAGAGAGAGAGAGAGAGAGAGAGAGAGAGAGAGAGAGAGAGAGAGAGAGAGTATAGAGGGAAAAAAGTGGATTTTAAAGCATATTGCAGAGGTAAAAGAGATAGGCCATACCAATTGGAAATGAAAAAAAAAAACTGGGGGGAAGGAAAAGGTTAACAATAACAGAAAGATTTATAATATTCACTGCCTGAGTGAATAGTGTCCTAAGTGGCAAAAATAGTAAAGTAAGGAAAAGGAGCAAGTTTCCAGAGAAAATAAATTCTGATTTTGGACATTTTGAGACTTTAAAATACAATAATGCAACTTCTTATGGACAAAGAATTAGTTAAATTAGTTAACAACAACAACAAAAACCAATGTCATCAGATTCATGGGTTTTATCTACTTATTTATTTATTTTTCTTCACTGACTGCATAATATGGATCAAGTTTGGTTTAGAACAGAGAAGAGAGTGTTCTGGACTGGACAGTCTCTAATCCTTGGCCTATTCACTGAAACCATTGTTACTTTTTTTTTTTCTTAGCACATATCTGCTTCTTTTGATATCATTGACCCTGAACCTTTATAAACCATTTATTCATAAATGTGAGTCCCATGTCACAGTTGAGGAGGTTTATCCGATAGACTCAAGGTTTGCTATTTAAAGCTTTGAAACCTGAGTGTTTTTATAGACTTTATCATGTTTCAAATTCCATTCTCTTCCAAGTCCAATGATTTTCATGCTAACTTTTCTTCTGCAGTAGCTTTAAACTAATGGCTATAAAGTTAATAATATGGATTGTAATTGACTATAAATTATAAATTCAGCATTTCCACTGGATTGTTTATTATATATTATCCAAACTAGAGTATATTTTTTGTTTCTGACAAAGAATATTACATGTGTACATAGATAAATGTGTACACACATACAAATATGTATATATATAAAATATACTTATATCATCAATTTCTGCTTCTACCACACACGCACACACACACATACACAAACATATATATATATATATATATATATATATATATAAATTCATATATTAATCTCAGTAATATTCTCTAACTGCTTGGAAAATAAGGGTGTATTAAATATAGATGTCATTTTCCTTACTGACATAAATGCATATCTTTGGTTGGAGGAGAGATAATGCTTTGTGGATTGATTGAGTAAAAGTTTAGGAGTATGCCAACTGGAAAAGCTTAATGCTGATGCAATTTGGACTACTAACCTCTACCTCCATATCTGGTTTGAGGGAGAGAGGAAAGAAGAAGAAGAAGACTAATTTTACATATTCTAGAGAATAAGCTTGATTAGCTGAGCTCTGGCTGGGTTGAAGATTATTGTTGCATGAAGAATTGAGTGGGATTATCTGCATTGTCCAGAAAGACAGCCTAAATGGTTTTGTTTTGATCTTTTCTTTACTGTTTGAAGACCCTGAGTAACGATAGGTGAGACAACCCGTGAAATTTACAATTTTCTGGCTTAAGAGAATTGATTACTATTACAATAGATTATGACTTTCTCAATTCTGTTAAGAGTTATTGTGAGCTAAAAAAATTTATCAAAATAATTTGAGAATAGGAAAAAAAGCAGATTTGAACATTTGAATAACATCGAAGACTAAAAGGGGAACATTTACTAGAAGAGACACTTCATTTTTGGTAAATAGTTCTTGAGAAAATTCAGGATAGCAAAGTCTACAGGTTAGGGTCGAGATGGACTTTCCTCACTCATATTCCTCCCTACTGCCTGCTAGCAGTTTCCCCTAACTAGTAATTGCACAACTGAGTCTGAAACTGAATAATTATTCTTGTTATTTCCATATTAATATGTTCATCTTTTTCTTAAGAAATGATGGTATCATGGTGGTTGATTTTGTTTAAATGGGAAACAGTCTAAAGGGAGCTCAGGAAGTTATAATGTCAAAAAGAAGTAACAACTCCCTCCCTCCATGATGGTATTACCCTGAGGACTTTGAAAGAATAGGTCACAGTCTTACATACATAGTATATATGGTCACAGTCTTTCTCCAGAAATCTAGACTTTTTGATTTCAGGGCATGTTAAGATGTAAACCATTGTAGAGAAAAAAGTGGTAATCATGCCCACTAAGGAAATGGATTATGATTGACTCCTTAAAAGCTTTTCAAAGTTGCTAAGACCTATTAACTTGATGCCATATTGACCTATACTTTTATAGTGCAAAGTCATTAAAAACCCAGAAAGAGATATTAAGACTTTTGTATAGAAGGGGAAATGTAAAGTTCTAAAATAATAATAGCTTTTTCATGTAATCTCAGTGGATTAAATAATGAATGCATATTTATTTTACCATTTTAATCATATGCCTAAAAATATGCAACATCTGAAAAGCATGAGTGTATAAATAAAACACCTCTTTATAATTACTAAATATGTGCTCATTTCAGTGTAAATAAAATTTATTTTTGAATAAACAGGCATACAAAGTAGTATGTTCTTGACCTATGATCATATATTTTCTTGATTATTAATACCATATTAATGAACTTTTCCTACTTAATTTCCAGAAGCTAGAAATTGTTTTGAATCTATCACTTAAGTGAACCTGATTTATTTTTTAAATTCTTTTGTACATTAATCATCTCAAATATTCTTTGTCAAAATGAATCAACTATTGGATGCATTCCAAGTGTAGTTAGGGATACATTTTCTAAAATGAATTCCTTTCCATAAAATATCTAGTATATTTCAAGACTTTAAGACTAAATAACAATATGACCACAAAAATCAGAAAAATTTTATGAAATTGGATGTTGAAATAAAATTTTCTTATATAATATCTACAGTTTGTCCTGCATTAAAGTGAAATGATCAACATGAATGAAAAGCCCATTGAAACTGGAAGAGATACTTTATTTCATCAGCATGCCATTGATGTAGAATATATCCCATCCATTTCTTGTCATCCTGTTGCTTCTTATTCATGTTTTCCTATAAATTTCAACAAGTATCTACTGAATCTTGGTAGCTAGGTGGTTCAGTGAATAAAGTGCTAGCCTTGGAGTCAGGAAGACAGGAGTTTAAATCCTATCTCAACTACTTGACCTTTACTAGCTATGTGACCTTGGGCGAATCACTTAACCCTGATTGCCTCATATCCAGGGTCATCTCCAGTCATCCTGATTCAAATCTGGCCACTAGACCCAGATGAGTCTGGAGGGGAGTCAAATGTAATTCATATGCTTATCATGACATCACTTCCCTGATGTTGTGGCCTTCTTAGAAAATGAAGGACAAACATTGCATCTCAGGCACTGTGGAGAGTAGTAAGGATAAAATTTACTATTCCAAGAGTCCTGAGGAGGTAAGACTTTCTAGGAATGAAGACTACCCAATATAAAGTCAGAAGAGTAAAAGATAGAGAGTTTTATGTGAGAAACAGCTTGTAGGCTTGTATGAATGGTAATACATGGAAAGAAGTGGTATTTATGATAAACTGGAAAGACAGAGATGAGTAGATTATAAAAAAGTATTAATTATAGCTTATATGTCAAAGAAAAGGGTTTTTATTTGATTCTAGAAGTAATAGAAATGAGGATAGGAGTAAGGGTGACATATATTTTAGAAATATCACTCTGGTAAATGTGTGTATGATGGATTAGAGTGAGAAGAGGTGACCATTATCTTAAAGATTCTTTCTGACAAAGAATATTGGACTTTATGACAAATTGAGAAATTCTTAAAATAAAACTTGTTTTGAGAATTATATAACCCAATGTTAATCTTGAGATGTCCAACTATTATCTATAAATTTTACAATCCCATAATTTCTAACTTATTGCAATAGTTTTCTAATTGGTAGGCCTGCTTTCATTCTAACTAATAATGATATATTCATGAACCAAAGATCTGACTGTATTATGTCCTTGTCCATAAAGCTCTGGAGGTTCTGCATTGCCTCTGAGATAAAATGTAAATATTTTAAATTAAGAATTCTTCAACCTCTCTATAGCTTATTTTTCAGATTTTTTAATACATTACTGATACATATATGTGTATATTCTATGTATATTCTAAGGACCAATCATACTAGCCTACTTCCTTTTTTTGAATACAGCATACTATCTTTTCTATCTACACCTTCTCCCAGATTATCTTTAACATTTGGAATGTATCCCCTGCCTACTTATAATTCATAGAATCTTTAGCATAGCATATGTAGCATATGTACTATGTTCAACATGAAACCTTTTCTGATTCCCCTAGTAACTAGCACCCTCCCCCAAATACCACCTATTAATTTCAATTTTCTTCTCTTTAATACAACATCATAATTTTATTCTAAATTTATTAATCCTTCCTTGGATCTGTTGCTGTTGTTCAGTTGTTTTAGTTGTGTCTGACTCTTTTTTACGCCAATTTGGGGTTTTCTTGGCAAAAATGTTGGAATGGTTTACAATTTCCTTCTCCAGCTAATTTGAAGAGGAGGAACTGAGGCAAACAGGATTAAATGATTTATTCAAGTTAGGAAATCCTGATTTGAACTCAGGAAGAAGAATCTTCTTGACTTCAGACCTTCCACTCTTTCCATTGTACTACCTAGTTCCCCTACCTTTTAGTCGTCCCTGAAATTTTTCTTGATTTTTCTGTTGAATTGAATGCATTTCTGTGACATACTCTGTTTGCTTGCTGGGTGTGTGTGTGTGTGTGTGTGTGTGTGTGTGTGTATGTGTCTGTGTTTCTGGCTGTGTCTGTATATCTATGTTCTCCCCTCCTTTCATCAATTGAGGCCAAATTAAATTTTAAGTGGTAGCCCCTGACACCCCTCCCCATGCAGTCTTTCACTTGCTCATTCTGTTCATGTAATATAGTAAATTTGCCCCCTTCCTTCCATCTATATCCTAGTGTCTTTCTCTTTCCCTCTTTTTCATTTCTTTCATTTTCATCATCACAAACGAAAAACAAAGCAAACAAAAAAACATTTCTAGGCTCTCTACTATATTATTTAACTTCCTCTTTAACCCTTGATGACATTAAAGTTTGATAGATATTTGTTTCTTTTCCTCTCATCAGAATTCTAATATTTCATCCTTGTATCCCAAACAATTGCCTCTATATTTATGTTTTTCTTAACTTTTATATTTGTATTTTATAATTTGGTAAGTGATTCTCAAACTACTAGTATCTTCCTCCTAAAATTTACCTACAATTTAGCTTTTATACATGTTTTGTGTTTATTTTTTGTACATAGTATATTCCCTTAATACAATGTAATCTCTTTATAACCTGTCCCTTTCTTACCAAGAGTGCTTTTTGCCTTCAGGATTCAATACACTCTTTTCTTTTGTCATTTAAATCTCTTCATAATTTGGAACCTTCTTACTTTCTAGTCATTATATGTTTCCTCTTACATTCTATGATTCAGTTTCCCTATCATACTATTAGTGAACATTCTTGGCAGTAAAGTGGTTTTTTTGTGGTTTTTTTTTGCAAGGCAAATGGGGTTAAGTGGCTTGCCCAAGGCCACACAGCTAAGTAATTATTAAGTGTCTGAGACTGGATTTGAACACAGGTACTCCTGACTCCAGGGCCAGGGCTTTATCCACTGCACCACCTAGCTGCCCTGTTAAGTGTTTGTTAAATGCTTCTTGACTTGCCTTGTGATCTCTTTTCAAAATGTGTTTATGCTTAGATAGAGAATTAATAGAGCTGCCTTTTGGCCCCTTCCCATCTTTCCAGTCTTCTTCCCTCCTTTGCTATCTCCATCCTGAGCATCTCCATTAATCCCCCCCCCCCCAAATTTGGAACTCTACCTTTCCTCATTTCTACTTTCTAGCTTCACTGTCTTCTTTCAAGTCTCAGCTCATCTCACTTTCTGCAAGAAACCAGTTTCTGTCCTCCTCAATACTTTCACAATACCACTGTTGATAATCTCCAAGTTATCTTGTGTGCATTTTCTCTGAATAGTTATTTACCCATAAACAACATAATTATTTACATTTTACATTAGTCTATAAACTCCTTGTTTATTTTTTTCATTTTTTTTCCTTCTTGAGTTTCCAAGTACTTGGCACATTGCTAGGAGATTCATAGTAAATGTTAGGTGACTGATGATGAGAGAAGCTTGGCTTCACCTCTCCACTGTCTATTTTGCCATATACTTCTTTGCACAATAGGAGTCATGGAATTAAACTGAGATCAGAGCCACCAACTATATAGTCACAGATGGATGAACATTTAAGGAGCAGAAAAAAAATAGTTAACTATGGATTCAAGGGAAAGTTTTACTGAAGTTAATCTGATAAAAAGAACATGTGCAGGAAGCCTAGCTGAGCAACGTCCCCAGCAGATACATCACTCTGTAAGGGCATATCTCCATGAGGTCCCCATAAAAAGAGAAAGAATATCAGGAGCGTCTTTTATAAGATATGGGGTTGGCTATCCACAAGTGTTCTTTATAATCACCTTTCAGTTAATTGATGACACCAAGAGACAAGTTAAATTATAGAAGACACATGAGGTGCCAGAGTTTATCAACCAGATATCAACCAGTGCCAGACTTGGAGTCACAAAGACCTCAGTTCAAATGTGTTTTTTGACACCAACTATCTGTGTGATCCTGGGTAGATGACTTAACCTTTTTTTGCCACAGTTTCCTTCTCTGTAAAATGAGCTGGAGAAGGAAATGGCAAACCACTCCAGTATCTTTACAAAGAAAACACCAAATGGGATCATGAAGAGCCAGACATGCCTGAAATGGCTGAACAATTATATTTTAGGAGAGCAGACACACGTTAGTATCCCTTAGAAACTGGGAGAGACATGGGTTCCCCCTGGGGGCCAAATTGTTAAATCTGTGATGGAGAATTTAGGAGATATTTTCTGGAGCAGGTACATCCTATAAATGTTATTAATTAGTTCTTATAACAATACTCTAAAATAACTAGAGAGGTTATCTCTGTTTTATAGATGAATAAACAAAGTTTTAGAGGGGTTAAGTAATTTTTACAAATTAGTAAGTAGTAGAAATAGAACTTCCAACTAGACATTTCCTATTATACTAGTTGATTTGCCAAAATAAATTGTTAAAAATATATGTCCTAGTGTAGTGACACATCCCTATAGTCCCTACTACCTGGAGAGGCAAGTGGATTGCTTGAGTTCAGAAGCTCTGAGTTGTAGTAGGTCAGTTCTGATCAGATGTTCATAATAAGTATGGTGCCAACATAGCAGACCTTGGTAACCGGAAGTGACCAAGCTAACTAAGTAGAATCAAACCATTCCATGTCAGAAATGGAATAGAGAAAATTTATACTAAACAGAGAAAATTAAACTTTATAATTCAGAGGTATTTGTAGGGTAGCAGAGAGTATGGCACAAACATAAGGAACAGGAGAAAGTAAATCTAAGACTTGTAGACAGATGTTCAATGTAAGTCATATTCATTTAAAAGAAAATTTGAAATTAAAGAGTATAAGGCCTAACATCTCTAAGAAGCCAACTTCATTCATATAAGCTAAAATAACTTTGAAGGAAAAATGAGTCTGTTACAGGTTAATTGCCCTCAAGATAAAGCAATATTTGATTTTAAAACAAAAAAAACAAGGAAGCTAAAAAACCCTTGGTCAAAATTATACCCTCCTCACTGGCAGTAATAATAAGATTGGTTATCCTAGGAATATAGAAAAATAAAACCTGACTTCTATTTTAGGATTGATATAAGTATGCAATTAACAATTACACTGAAAAAACTCTAACAGTGTAGGAGTAAAATGATTCTCTGACAAACAGTTCGATGAAGGAGTAGATGGCAAAATCTGTACTAAGCCAGGTGGTAAATTGCTTTTCTCTCTCAGAGAGAATAGACAAATTCACCTTTTATGTCAGGCAAGTAGCTAAATTATTTTCTGTTACTATTGCCAAACCAGTCCATGCAGACTTACAGTGAAGCCATTCCTACAATAAAGCAAGATGAGCCAAGACTTGGCCTTCTCCTTGCTTTCAATATCACACTGAAGGATAAAGCATATGACCTTGAGTAAATGGTAATTTGACCACAAAGAGTAGAATAGATTACCATGCTCTTCTGATTTTATCCTTTGGGATAACTCAGGTGCCAAAATATGGTTATGTCAAAGCTATCAACAGCTTTACTCTTTGGACTCTAATAGTGTTCAAAACTCTACAATTAAAAATATAAGAGGGGAAAAGATAGGTACAAACAAACTTACAAATCAATAAGATCTGGATGTTGTAGTGGACTCCAAGCTCAATGTGAGATAACAGATTGGTTTGGTAGCCAAATAAATTTTATGGAGTACTAAGAGAAAAATCATGGAGATTAAAATCCTGTCATACTTTGGTCTATTGAGAACTTAACTGTAATATTGTATTTAGTTTTGGAAGTGAAAGTTCAGGAAAGACATAGATAAGCTAGAAATAACCAATAGAATATTGATGATAATGAAAGCCCTCATGCTCATGCTACATAAAGATTTTTTTAAGAGCTTAGTATATTTATCCAGGAGAAAACTCCAGGGGAATATTGTAGCTACCATTAGGCATTTTAAACACTGTGATAATGAAGGGAGATATGGCATTTTCCAATTGTTGCAAAGTGTAAATATAGAAATAATTCTCAGTTGCAGCAAAACCAGAGAAGAAACTCCTCAGACCCCAGACTCTTGTTATGATCTATGGTTCAATATCAGAAATAAATATGGTTCTATTAATTATTTTATTATAATATAGTTTATGTTATTTTATGTTAATTTTAAGAAACATTGCCAATGCCTTACTGCTATGTATCATTTCACCATATTAATAACATATGAGCATCTTATGAGGACAGAATTGTTTTGCCAATAGTATCCTCCGTGTTGAGCACCATTTACTTTGCACATAGCACATGCTTAATAAATGCTTCCCCCCCACCATTCAGGTAACAATAGCATTTACTCTATGACAAGGAAAGCTAAGTGTTTTACAATGGTTTTCTCATTTGCTCCTCATAACAGCTGGGCCTATTATTATCCCCATTTCACATTTGAGAAAATTGAGAAAACTAGAGGTTAAGTGACTTGCCCAGGGTCACAGAACTAATATCTGAGAACACATTTGAAGTCAGGTCTTCTTAACTCCAAGCACTGTGCTTTATTCACTGTGCAACCTTGCTGTCCAAGTTATTCAAAACAAATCACTTAACCTGCTTGTGTCTCATTTTCCTCATCTGTAAAATAAGGGGCTAGGACAAGCTGACTTCTAAAATATTCTCTAAATGTTGATCTATGTTCTTATAATCCTCAGATTACCACCCCCACCCAATAGTCTAGCCAACTGTGACTACTTGTTGGACAAATTGTAAAAGAGATTCGTAATAGCCTATAGTTTGAAGTAGATGGACTCTGAAGCTTTTGCTCATAGTTCTAGGATGAGGACTACTGTAGTCAGCTTCTGATCTTTCAGTACGAGTATTGCTAAGACCATAAGCAAATTTTATCCTATTTCTATCTCATGAGTTTCTAAATCAATAAACTGTTCATATCTAGATTGTGATGTCCTTATCAAGGAATGGTATCCAGTTTAAGGAGGGCATCTCTCTTTCCTTTTTTTTTTTTTGAGTACCATCTTTATTTTTTTCCATCAATATGCATATACATATTTTTAAGTTACAAAATTTCCTTCCACCTTTCCTTCTCATCCCCCTCCCCTCAGTGGCAACCAGTCAGGTTAGCTTTGTACATGCATATTTTTGATAAATATGTTTATGTATTAGTCATTTTTTGGTATGAGGAATTACGATTAAAGGAAAGATACGTAAGAGAAAATTTTCATAAAATTTTCATCAGATTCTGAAAGGTTGGGGTTTTTTGATTTGGTTTTTTTTGTTTTCCTTCTTCTGGATGTGGATAACATTGTTCATAATTGGTCTAATATGATTTCCCTAGCTCTTTGAATTTCTGAGATTCCTGTTTCTTCTTGATCAGCTGAGAGAGCACTTTTTGCATTTTAGATCGTTTCTGAACACAATGAATATAATGGTTATATTATATTCAGTTTTGGCTTTCCCTGCCTGCTAGAAATCAGATTTGATGTGAAAACCCACAAAGAGAAGGAAAACAAGACAGTAGATGAGAAAGCATGATAAATGTATTCTGTTGCATTTGCATTTAACTTCCCAGTTGATTGGCATTACCATTAGGTTAAAATATTTATTGCACTTGTTGAAGATAAATTGCATCAATATAATTTATTATTTAAGAACAAATGAAACGAATCTGTGTCCAGGCAGATAATATTTGGAATTCACAGTACTCTCAGCAGGAGGATTAAGCAAATGTTAAATTATTTGTTTTATAATTTATAAAATGCTAAAATATAACTAAATATTTTAACATTTTTTAAAATCACAAAATAAAAGGTGTTACAAAGAAACTTCAGTTAACAAAAGTTTAAAAAATTTACCAACAGCATGAAGAATGGTCATTTAATTTCAATTATGCCAATAATTTGTCCAGTAACCTGGACATGTGAATTAATCTCTCTGTCTCCCCACTCCTAATCTATAAAATTGTGAAGTTAATTTTAGTCGGAACTTAGGTTTGTATGTGATTGTAAAAACAATTCCTTTGTGACTTGAGCTATAAAAAGGATAAACAAGGATAAAAAGGATGACTATATCTATTACATAGCTGGGGAAACTGAGACTCAGGGAGGCTTAGTGACTTGATCAATGCTATATAGTTGGGAGTGAGCCTCAAGAATCTAACTCAAGTATTTTTGATGCCTATTACATCGTGCCTTCTATTATATCGTTATATCCACTACGCCACCTAGCCACCCCTATTATATCTATTATATCATTTTGCTTGATCACTTCCAGCTCTCCTGACTGCTATTTATTCCTTCAAGTATTTCTTCTACCCTAAAGGTTCTACTATAATAGGATATGCTAAGAAGAAAATAATTTATAGTGAAAAAAATTTTCAAATAATGAATTCCCCAAACTTCTTAGCTTTGCCCAATGTTGCAATATAATTTATGAGGTTAAGCATTGTGTTTCGGGGAACTTCAAATGGAATCATAATTTATAATATGAATGCTCTAGTAGATGTGTGGCTTTCTCTTAGTTCTTGTAGATTTTCTTAACTATTGGAGAAATCTATATGAATAATTCATTCTTAAAACTGATATGAATAAAACTGTAAAAATTTCTTAACTTTGCCCAATGTTTCAACATAATTTCTATGGTTAAGCATTAAGTTTCCAGGAAATTCAAATGGAATCATAATTTATAACATGAATGCTCTGGTAGATAAGTATGACTTTCTCTTAGTTCTAAGAGATTTTATTACCTACTGAGAAAATCTATATTAAAAATTATTCTTAATACTGATATCATGAAGAAAACTAACAATTTCTGGTGGCGGAGCCAAGATGGCGACAAGAAAGGATCGAGTCTTAAGCTCTCTCTGATAAAACTTATAAACTAAGGACTCTAACTAAACTTTCGAGAGACAGAACCCACAAAGGGACCCAGTGAGGCAGTTCTCCTACTCAAGGTAACCTGGAAAAGAGCAGAAAGGCTCTGCTCCTTGGGGTCAGAGGGGTGGCCGGCCGTGGGGGGGGGGCTGCCAGAGAGAAAGAGCTTCAGCCTCCCAGAGGCAGCCCCAGGGTGCTGGGAGCCAGCTCACAGCAGTGGGGGAGTCTCCT
This sequence comes from Macrotis lagotis, assembly GCF_037893015.1. Classification (NCBI taxonomy): domain Eukaryota; kingdom Metazoa; phylum Chordata; class Mammalia; order Peramelemorphia; family Peramelidae; genus Macrotis; species Macrotis lagotis. The sequence goes on from NC_133666.1 coordinate 400,190,511, forward strand.
GAGCTACACCCTGGGGAGCACCGGGCACAACTTGGGGGAACAGCAGGGGGACCTCTGCCAGAGGGAGCACATGGATCCCAGCCCTCAGGGCACACAGCAAGTAGCATGTTCTTTCAGGAGCCCAGATCCAGGAACAGAAGCAGGGAGCCAGTAAGCAGGAGCCCCCAGGGCATGAGCCCATTGAGTTGAGGCAGGGGAATGAAGAGAGACTGCAGAGGTCTATCCTCTGCCTCCGGAACAGGAGTCTGGGGTTCTGTCCACATATAGATCCTGATGGCAGTCTAGGCCCCCCCATAGAACAGCAGGGCCCCCTCCACCTCAGCTCCATGGCAGAGGGGGGTGCATATGGTCATTCACAGACCAGGAGGGAGGACAGAGCCTCACATACTGAGACCCTTGTGGGAGTGTCCCAAAAGGTCAGGAAGCACCCCAAAACCAGGCCCAGGCTGGGAAAATGAGCAAGCAAGAGGAACACCACTGAGAAATATTTTGCAAATGAGCCCAAGAAGGATCAAAACACTCAGTCTGAAGATGAGAAAGCACAAGCTCCTGCATCTATAGACTCCAAGAAAAACAGAAATTGGGCTCAGGCTATGACAGAGCTCATAAAAGACTTTTGAAAATAAGATGAGGGAGTTAGAAGAAAAACTGGGAAAAGAAATGAGATAGATGCAGAAAAAACATGAAAATGAAGTCAGCAGCTTAGTCAAGGAAATCTAAAAAAATAGCATAGTAATAACCAGCTTAGGTCAAATTGATAAAACGGTTTAAAAAGTTATTGAGGAGAAGAATGCTTTAAAATGCAAAATTGGCCAGATGGAAAAAGAGATAAGAAAATTCTCTGAGGAGAACAAATCCTTTAGACAAACAATAGAATTCAGGGAGATTGATGAATTTACCATAAATCAGGAATCAATACTTCAAAACCAAAAAACTAAAAAATTAGAATAAAATGTGAAATATCTCATTGAAAAAAAACAACTGATATGGAAAACAGACTTAGAAAAGATAAATTAAAAATTATTGGAATACCTGAAAGTCATGATCAGGAAAAGAGCCTTGACATCATTTTCAAAGAATTACTACAGGAAAATTGCCCTGATATTCTAGAAGCAGAGGGCAAAATAGAAATGGAGAGAATCCACAGATCCCCCCCAAAAAGAGATCCCATTAAAACCAACCCCTAGGAATATTATACCCAAGTTCCAGAACTCCCAAGTCAAAGAGAAAATATTACAAGCAGCCAGAAGGACACAGTTCAAATATCGTGGAGCTGCAGTCAGTATCACACAGGACTTAGCAGCAACTACATTGGAAGCTCATAGCACTTGGAATATAATATACTGGAAGGCAAAATAGCTTAGAATGCAGCGAAGAATGAACTACCCAGCAAGGCTGAATGTCCTCTTCCAGGGCAAAAGATGGGCTTTCAATGAACCAGGGGAATTTCAAAGGTTCCTTTTGGAATGGCCAGAGCTGAACAGGAGGTTTGGTCTTCAGATACAGGACTCAGGTGAAGCATAGAGAGTAGAGGAGAAGGGGAAAATATGAGGGACTTAATGAGGATGAACTGCATGTATTCCTGCATAGAAATATGACACTGATAATACTCATGAACCTTCTCAATTAATAGAGCAGGTAGAGGGAGCTTTTATAGTTGAAGCACAGGAGAAAGCTGAATTTGAAGATAAAATATAGTGTAAAAATGGAGTCAATAGAAAAAAAATGGAAATGTAATGGTAAAAAGGAAAAGGAGAGGGGGAATAGGCCAAGATATTTCATACAATAAGATTTTTCTTTATTACAATGAGCTATCGCAATGATATGGAAGGGGGAGGCAAGGGGGAATGAGGGAAACTTTGTTCTCAACAGAGGTGGCTAGGAGAGGAAACAGCATATATACTCAATGGGGTATAGACATCTGGAGTAAGAAGGAGGGGAGAGCAGGGGGAAGGGGTGGGGATATGAATAAAGGAGAGGATGGACCATGGGAGGAGAGTGGTCAGATATAACACATTTTCTTTTATACTTCTTGCAAGGGGCTAGAATTGGAAGGCCTTTCCAGGACCATAGGGTCAGGTGGATTCTGGGCCTAAGGGGTGGTATGGGAGCTCAGGGCCTCTTGGCCCCAGGACCAGGGATCTGTCTGCTGCGCCACTCAGCTACCCTATAGCAAAGTCAGAGTGAAAGGAGAGAGAAAATATAGTACATGGTATTGGAGAAATAAGAAAGGAGGGAGTTGCGATCAGCAATGGCAATGGTAGAAAAATATGCAAGTAACTTTTGCGATGGACTTACCATAAGGAATGTGATCCACCCATGGCAGAGCTGTTGGTATTGGAACGAAGACTGAAACACATTTTTTATTATTATTATTTGGGGGAGGGTGCAGGGCAAATGGGGCTGGGTGGCCTGCCAGGAGACACATAGCAGGGGGATCTTTGGTTGTCTGAGGCTGGATTTGGACCTGGGTGCTCCTGGCTCAAGGGCCAATGAATGCTCTATCAGCCACCCAGCCACAGCTACTATTATTACTATTTTATTTTATTTTGGGTCTTTTTTTTCTCCTTTTTGGTTTTTGTAGGGCAGTGGGGATTGGGTGGCTTGCATGTCACACGACTGGGTGATTGTTGGGTCTATGGGGCTGGATGTGGGCTCCAGTGCTCGTGGCTCCAGAGCTCGTGCTTCGTCTATTGCACCACCTGGCCATACCTACAATTATTACTATTATTTTTTTAATTTTAATTTTTTTATCTCCCCTTTCCTTTATCGCTCAAGCAAGTCTATATTTATGGGAGGGAGGGGGTATTTCGTTTACTCTTAAACAAGAATATTTTATTAATGTAAAAAAAATTGTACAAAATGAGAATAAAAAAAGAAAAAAGAAAAAAGAAAACTAACAATTTCCTTTGTCATAATTTGTTACTATTGTGACATCACCAATTATATTATTTCCTCATCAAGATATTACAACCTCCATAGACTTGCTGTTATCCTCCTTTTAACATCACAGTCTGGTCTATGTAGATTTGTATTGACCTCATTTTGCCATCAACTTGACATTGTAATTTGGTCTCCATGGAAACATTGAAGCCATTTTGTCATTATAATTTGTCATTATAATGTGGTGTCCATAGACTTATCAAAATTGTTTTCATATAGCAATTTGACATCATAACCCAATCTCTGTAGGCCTGCCCTGAGCCTGTTGTGACTATGGTAAATTGCATTCAAATGAGTGGGAATAGAACTGTGATAAACATAATGAAAAATATCCACTGTGAATACTCAGTAGATTTTTTTTCAATCTTGAATATGTGAATGATTTGTGAAACTTTAAAATAATAACAAGAAAGAGCTTGGAGTCCAGTATAGCTTTTATTAGTTAGGAAAGAAGTGAGTATTAGAGTATTTTATAGTGGAAAAAGTAAAACAAACAAAAAAACTAAATCCACAATAAGGAAAACTGAGATTTTCAGTCCTACTGCTGTCATTGATTTTGATCATTACCTCAATAAGGAAAAATGTCCCTGGAACTTTGGCATATCATTCAACCTCTTTAAGATTCAAATTATAATAATTTACTTTGATATAATGCTTTAAGATTTGCTAACAACTTTCAATATTTTTCTCATTGAATCTCAAAACAGCCCTATGGGTTTACTACCATCACCCCTATTTTATAGATGAGGAAACAGATTCAGAACAGTTAAGTATTTTATTCACCTAACTTGCAGAGTAGAACGATCTTACCATGATTCTCTCTTAATGTATGGTTTATTATCTTGCCATATTATCATAATGTTTGCGTAAAATGTTGGTATCTCTTGAAGTATAAATAAGATCATTTGCCATGCATGTGCAGTGTTTTATAAACCATAAGCTACTACTATAAAGCTTTCTATTATACTTTTGCTATTATTTTTGTTACTACTATCACATAATTATTCTTATCTGGTTTGATAGAGCTCAAATAGAAAATCCCAGAATGAAATAAATTGCTAGATTAAGCATTTATTAGGAAGGTGACTGGTTAAGCTTTGGGAATACAAATACCAGACAAAAATAATAAAAAAAAAAGATGATTTCTGACTTTAAGGGGCTTATGAGGGGAAGGGGGTGGGAAGGGAAGGTGGATGGTGGAAAGAAGTTTTGTAACTTATAATATGTAACTTAAAATTTTTTAAGTAACAAAATTTCCTTCCACCTTCCATTCTCAACCCCCTCCCCTCAGTGGTGAAAATTCAAATTAACATTGTACATCCATACAGACTAGTTATTTTTAGAATGAGGAATTAGGATTAAAGGACAGAGATACCTAAGAGATAATTTTTATAAAGTGTTCATCAGATTCTGAGGAGTGATTTGTTATGTTTTGTTTTTCTTCCTCTGAATGGGGATAACATTGTCCATAGCTGGTATAAAACAGTTGTCTAAGCTCTCTGAAGTGCTCAGAGGAACTGCTTCCATCAAGGTTATCCATCTCAGAATGTAATTTTCGATGTGTACATTGTTCTCTTGTCTCTACTCCCTTCACTTAGCATCAAAATCTGTAAATCATTCCATGCTTCTCTAGAATTCAACTATTCATGGTTTCTCATCAAACAATAACATCCCATTATATCAGGTACCATAACTTGTTCAGCCATTCCCCAATTGATGGACATCCCCTCAATTTCCAGTTCTTTGCCATTACAAAAAGAGCTGCTCTGAATATTTTACAACATGTGATACTTTTCCCTTTTTTATAATTTCTCCTAGATATAGACCTAGAATTGGAATTGCTGGGTCAAAGGGTATGAACAGTCTTATTGCTCATTGGGCAGAGTTCCATATGGCTCTCCAGAAAGGTTGGATCTGTTCACAACTCTACCAGCAATGTATTAATGTCCCAATCCTCCCACAACCTCTTCAACATTGATCATTTTCCCTTTTTCTCAACTTGGCCAATCTGATAGGTGTGAGATGATACCTTGCTGTTATTTAAATTTGCATTTCTCTAATCAATAATGATTGGAGCATTTTTCACATGATTTTATATATATATATATATATATATATATATATATATATATATATATATATATATCTTTAATTTCTTCATTGCAAAACTGTCTGTTCATGTCCATTGACCATTTATCAATTGGGGAGTGACATATGACTTGTGACCTTATAAATTTGATGCAATTCTCTATATATTTTAGAAATGAGACTTTTATCAAAACTCCTAGTTTTGAAGATTGCTTCCCAGCTTTTTGCTTTCCTGCTAATTTTGGCAGCATTGATTTTATTAGTGCAAAACTTTTTAAATTAGTATAGTCAAAATCATCCATTTATAATGTGCTCTAATTCTTGTTTGGTCACAAATTTATCCCCTTTCTATTGAGCTGATAGATAGAATATTTCTTGATCTATTAACTTGTTTATGAAGGAGCTTATATATTATTTTTCGAAAAGACAACGTATGAAATAATGTGTTTTTGTGTATGTGTGTTTGTGTGTTTGTGTGTGTGTGTGTGTGTGTGTGTGAGTGTGTGTGTGTGTAGGGTATGAAGCTATCATGTGAAGAAAGGTAGGGAGTTCAGAGAATCCAGAGCAGAGAGAAAAATGAGCATACCTGATTTGGATACTTTCTCAAATGGAAGTTCTGTGGAGGAATTAAAGTGGAGGAAAGAGCAGAAGCATTTTTCAAAAAAAGATAGAATTGAGAAAGGAATGGTACTATTTTCTTATTATTCATTTTTATATGTCAACAATATTCTACAGATTATCACCGAAGTGGAGAAGTGATTCATTTTTGTTTCTGAATAAAGCTATTAAGATACAAACTAAGCTTCTAAGGCTCATCAAAAAGGATCCTTGTCCAACGTTAGTAACAGACAGAATGAATGGAACAGTATATGTGTTAATTCTCTTTCCACATGATTTTGTATTGTTTCTTTTTTTCTCTTAATATTCCATATAGTGTTGAGCATGATTATTTGGTTTGGTAATATTTATTAAAATATTGTACTTAACCTTTTTTATTAATCAGTGTTTTCTGCATGATCATGAGAAATGCTTTGGTTTGCAATAATGCTTTCTCTCCTCCCCCAGCATAATTCATTTGTTAATTTCTTAAAGACATAGTGAGGGAGGTCTCTTTTGTTAGGATGGTAATTTGTGGTCTGTTAGTCCATGAGATTTGTAATTATGACAAATGGGTCATACATTGCTAGTTTTTTTGATAACTGATAAATTTTTGAAGCCTGAAGTAATGTGTCATGGTTTTTGTTTTCTCATAATTTTCCTTGATCTATAGTATATCCTCTAGGACTCCAACACATACTTACACTCATAGTTGTGTCCAATCTGTAGACCAGACACTACCCACCTCCTTGTCTTTGTTGGGTTACTGGTGGGTTTTGATTTCTGTATGTGACCTTTGACATGTTTTTGTTGGATGATGAAGCACAGAAGATGATGATGTTTGTCTTTTGCCCTCGAAGAACATAATGACATTAGGTAGATGACAAGTACATGCCTCACTTTCTCCTCCAGAGCCATCTGGGTCCAGTGGAACAGGGCCACTGAAGATGGCCCTGGATTTGGATCAGGATGACTGGAGATGGTTCTGGATGCAAAGCCGTCAGGGTTAAGTCACTTGGCCGAGATCACACAGCTAGAAAGTGTTGATTTCTCAGGCTGGATTCGAACTACTGTTCTCCTGAGTCCAAGGACAATGCTTTATTCTGCATCACCTATTCATAACCCACAAGAGCTAAAAGGTTGAATACCCCCATATCTAGAAGGTTCACTCTTTCTACTCTCTGCTTAGAGTTCTAAGGGTAAGTCTAGAAAGTTCTGTTTGCTCAGACTATAACTTCTGAGTCCAATTATGGTGTGATCCTCATTATCATTCAGCAATCATTCTCCATTTACTTTTAGAAAGAAGAATTTATAGAGAAGTAAATTAATCATAGTTGATACAAAATGGTCTCTCTTATATAGAAATGTATGATTCCTTGCAGACACAAGATTCAGGGAAAAGTCAATTTTAAAGGACAAAGTTAGTGAGATCCACTGATAGGGAATATAGATACTTGCTAATTTGGTACTAAATATCAAGTTGCTTGATTGTTATTCCATCACTTTTCTGTATCATACTTTGCTGCTTCTACATCATTCTATGTTGAGATTTTGAGGAAAAAAAGCCTTTAAGTCAATTCTTTAGAAACAGATGTCCAAATTTATGAAAATCATTAAACAATTGCCATATACTTCACATGTTTGTTGATTTTTTTGTTTTCCTTGATTTCTCACATGCATTAATATGATCAGATGATATATATAAAATTAAAGGATGCTCTCTGAAAGGATTATTCTGCATTTCATTTTGGGAATTCAGTATTATCTTATTTACCAATTTACCAATCTTTCCTTGCTTTCCTCATTCAGAAAATGATCAGATTATAGAATTTCTTTTTAAAATGGTATCCCTTTTATATGTTGCAAATACAATGAACTTATGTGTCGAAGAAAATTATTGTATGCCCTGTGCAAGGCACATTATTTTTGCTTAATATTTTGAAAGCACTTTCATTTTTATTTTCTAATTATATTCTCTTCACAATTTGCTGCTAGAAACAAATTTTTCCATTTTACAGATTCTGTTAAATGTTTCATTTCAAATCACAAAAGAAATTAATGATAAAAATGAGAGAGGACCCCAACTCTCAGTCTGGTTTTATTAGGAGAGAATTATATCCAGAAATACAGGACTAGGGTTTAACTCTTACTTCTGTGACTTGATATTCATATGAACTTACTAATATCTCTTGACTAAGTTCCTAATCTGATAAATAAATGGTTGTACTATATTATCCCTACGTGATTTTTGGATATAACTCTTTTTGTTATAGAATGGTTTGAAATTATGTCTGTTCTCATTGTAAATCTTGCCTCTAGGTTCCAGCTTCCAGACTTCAGGCTCCAGCCTCTAGTCTCCAAAGATCCATCATCTGTTCTTTTGTAAATCCTCTTCATAGATTTCTATATTTGTAAAAAACTTAAATGTTTTAACAAAAAATAACTGTTTTAAGTAATTGTTCAGTTATGTCATATCCTTCTTAAATACACTATACAGGGTTGAGTTCATGCCTAAATGAAAGAGTTATTTTTTTCTATTTAGCAAAAGAATATCTGAAATTAGTAGGTCCTTGAATTTATTTATGTTTGTAGCAAAATCCTGTAAATTACTAATAATATTGAAAAAAGGCATTAGAGGAGTGAACTGCCCAGGTACTTAAATAGTATTAACTCATTCATGGTGATTCAAGAGAGTCATATCTACATTCTTGCATATGAAGAAATGTATGAAAATGATTAGATTCTAGCTGGAAATCCTGTAATGTTTGACTTTAACTCTTGCCTCTTGTCACATAGGGATATCTTTGGATGAGTAATAGATTGATGTTTTTTATGAATTTGAGTAGTAGAGGGGGTAAGAACAAACTCCCTAGAGCAGATTGACAATCCTCTACTTATGGGAAATATTGATAGGGAATTGTTGGAAACATCTAAAGCTTGGAAATGTTCAATAAACAAGTCAGATCCTTTGTTTACTCTGACTTTTTAATGCCATCCATTGGAACTTTTCACTTTTCACTTCATTGGTTAAAGTAACTGAAAAAGTATAACAACATGGGCTATCATTTAAAAGTATACATACACTGAGGAAATTTTAAAATAACAGGTACGGAGTTTAAGAAAGGCCAATATGGGTTCATGTACATGGTACAAAGGAGAAAATCTCAGCTTAAAGTTGATCCTAAAACCATTCCCCAAACTCTTTTTTCCCCTTTCTGTTCCATTTTTCCCTTTAGCAAAAAAATAGCTATTACAAAAGAGACATCATTATCAAGGTAGTAATTCATTAAGAGGGAAAAATTAATTCCAATTTTACCCTAAGCTTACCCTTAGCATTTCTTCATGCTCTGTTCTATGATAGTGAAGGAATTCTGGAATTATCTTAGATGGGAACTTAGCACTGTAGATAGAATGCCAGTCTGAAGTAAAAAAGACCTATCTCCCTGAGTTTATTTATTTATTTATTTATTGCCAGGCATTGGGGTTAAGTGACTTGCCCAAGGTCACATAGCTAGATAATTATTAAGTGCCTGAGACCATATTTGAACCCAGGTACTTCTGACTCCAGGGCCAGTGCTGTAGCCACTGTACTGCCTACTTGCCCCTCTGAGTTTGAATGTAGCCTTAGACATTCACTAACTATGTGACCCTGGGCAAGTCACTTAACCATCTGTCAAAAAATTGGCAAAAGAAAATACCAAGAAAACCCCAAATGATGTCACAAAGAGTCAGACACTACTGAAATGATTGAACAACTACAAATCATTTCAAAAGTGCAGCTTTTCTGAAAGAAATTATTTTCCTTTCTTTCAAAAGGGAAATTTGTTTCTTGTTTCTAAAATGAAGAGTTTAATAACTCTCATATTCTCTAACTATGATTTAAGACATATACTATATATATATATATATATATATATTGCTAATTATATGAGAGAGAGAGAGAGAGAGAGAGAGAGAGAGGTCTTAATGAAGCTGGCCCAACTGGTCCATATATTTATATGGAGTCAGTTTGTGTGCCATAACACCTAAGATTAAACTATATAATTAGCAAAATTAATTCAGTTATTATTGGTGAGTTATCCATACAGCTTGGAGTTCCAGAGCTTTGGACTTCAAGGGAAAGGTACCCTCACTATGCTCAAAAGGCCAACTGTGCTTACCCTTGGATCCAACAATAACACTACTAAGTCTATATCTCAAAGAGATCATAAAAAGGGAGAAAGACCCATATGTACAAAAAATTTTATATTTTGCAGTGACAAAGGATTGAAAAATCCCCCATCAGTTGAGGAATGGCTGAACAACATGTAGTATATGAATGTGATGGAATAGTTTTGTAATCTTTGAAATCATGTGTAACTGGATTTCAGAAAAAAAAGTCTGGAAATACTTCAATGAGCTGTTGCTGAGTAAAGTGAGCAGAACCAGAACATTATATACATTAACAGCAACATTGTGTGATGATCAACTATGATAGACTTAGCTCTTCTTAGAAGTACAATGATCAAAGACTTCTGATGGAAAATGTCATCCACATTCGGGGGTGGGGGGGAATCTCTGGTGTCTGAATACCAAAGCATACTATTTTCACTTTTTAAAATTTATTTTGCTTTTTTTCTTTTCATGTTTTTCCCTTTTTGTTTTGATTTTTCTTTCACAGCATGATGAATATGGAAATATGTTTAACATATTGTTCTGAAGAGGAGGGAGGAGATAAGTGAGGGAAAGAGAAAAATGTGGAACTCAAAAGTCTTACCAAAATGAATGTTGAAAACTAACTTTGCATGCAATTAGAAAAAAAAATTAAAAAAAACTAAAAAAAGAAAAATCCCTGGTTTTAAGAAGGATACTGGAAAAAAATGGGTAGAGTTCCCAGTATTCCTTAAGATCAATTCACTAGCTAATTCATTTTCAAAGATCCCTCTTAGAATTGTGTTTAAGGGAGATAAAATATTTCTCCCATTTATTTCATCTCATCTTCACCTGCTACCCATTTGCAATGGGTTTATATAAATTCATTTTTATTATAATATGAAAAAAAATGAAATAAAATTAATAATATCCATTTTATATAAATATATCAGTATTTAATTAGTATTATAGTAGAAAAAACTGGAATTATATGTTCCAAATATAGATTTACTTAGGGAAATATTATGAAATCTTCCAAATCATATAATTCAAATTCAATCTTGGGTTGAAATTTTTTTCTTGAAACTATCTATTGAGAAAAGTTTTTAATTGAATTAAAAGGAAACTATTCCAACAAATAAAGGAACTAAAGCTGACTAAATTTTATTGTCTAGCATTTGAGATCAAACATCTAGAAGAAATACCTTGCAAATAATAGATGGACACCAATAGGAATAGCAATATACTGAAGAACAGAGAGATTCATCATGTGAAACAAGCAAAGAAGGAAAATTATAGAATCTAGAAATTTGAGAAAACCTAATCAAGTGAATGATGTCTCCCTCTAAGCTCGCATGTTGCCAGTAAAGACTAGGTGGCATGTGTCTATGTTTTTAACAACCTAACAGTATAGGATGAGGGGGCAGTGGGGAGTATAGCAGACATTACAGATTCAGACATGGAGACTGATTTAAAGGGACATGGTCTCAGTCAGGGAATGAAACAACTTAAACAGGGCCATGGTTATAATAAGTAGGTAAAGATCTCATTTGTAGAAATCAGGATCTATGTCAGAGCTACTTGGCAGCAGAATTGTCTTGAAGATTATCCAGGGGCTAAATTAAATCAAATCTAGGGGTCAGACTAAGCCTAAAAGTAGGGGGTAGGGTAGCCTTAACTATGGAGTTTGGTTGGTGGACAGGAAGGAATAGGGGAAAAGGAAGGACCCAGGTCAATCATTCATTTCCCAAAGGGCCAGTGGTTCACTTGAAAATGATTTAGGTTACATAAAAGCTTTTAACTACCTGTACTACTGGTTTGCAAATGCTTAAAGTTTCCTGTCCATAACCACCCCCTCCAGTCTTTCCCAAGTGATGTTATAATGAGGCTATACTGTATTAAATTTCACCTGTAACTTTTTCAATCACATCCTTATTCTGTTAAGATTTCCCTGTAGTTTTATACCTTACTCTGCTCTGTCCACTGTTTTTCCAATCTAGGTATGATACAGTTTGCTCATGTTCCAAGGTCATTTATATGGAAGTTAAATGAGATTGGCCCTAGTAGTGAGCCCTAGGGAACTCTGGTTGCTACCCATTTTATTCTGCACAATCTTCAACTCATCCAGCTTTTTATTCTTATCTTGTCCCCAGCCTTGTGACTAATTCTCATACATTCTGCTCTCAATCTGTTAGCAAACAACTTGATGAACTTTCCTTCAATAAACACAAAGCATAGACTACTAGAGAAAAGCAAGGTTTGTCTGTTCATTCAAATTACTTCCCTTCAAGTAGTCAATTAAAAGGGTCTAGAAGAAAATTCTTGAACATCAAGAAGTGAAAATATGGGAATATAAATTTTGGGTAGTGGGGAGGACATACAAACTCATAAATATATCAAGGTCTCCCACTTTCAGCTTAAAGACATTGAAAATTTAGCATCCTTTTCATAATTTAGAATTTTTTCCAGAAATCATATTCGTCTATCAGACTGTTTTTAAGTGCATATGATGCAATCAACGTTAACTTGAACATTTTAGTTATTTACCAGGGCCAGTTGTAATCACTTGCATCATTTTCTCTTATAGTATTCCTGTTGTCAATGTCTTTATGGACTATATTTCTTTCCAGAAACTCTATAGTTATTATCTCACTAATTCATGTAACATTATTGTTAAGTAAATCATTTTTTATTCATACATTTTCTCTTGGGAAAAGATGAATGTATTATACCAGAGATACCAAGTAACAGGTTTTTCTTTTGAAAGAATACTAAGTCAAAATAATTTATCAAAAAAAAATTTAACTGAAGAAATGCATAAATTCTGAATGTTCATTCTTTTGGAAAAAAAAATATCCCCACCATTCTTCCAGGGTCTCCTTCCTCCAATTAAACACTTAAAATTTCATGGATTACTTATTTGAATAAAAAAGACCCTATAGGTGCAAGTTCTAGCAGTTAATGTTCAGTTGAGGCAAATAAATGCATAATAGTGCTCTCTAAGGAGAAGAAGCCTTAACTGTTTTTTCCTTACCCCTTTCATGGAAGTTAGTACTAAGTTGAAGAGTCCATCCTTTGTAATGTCAATGTCAATCTATAATTAAAACATTTTTTGCTATCATCTAGATAGATGGACACAAACTCACCTCAAATTTTGAGTCAAATATATAAATGTCCTACATGTCATTTCCTCCCAACATAATTTCCTATATGTATATAGCACTTTATTTATTTATTTATTTTTAGTTCCTCAAGCACTTTTCTCCCTGCTATATCACCTAATCTACTGGAAAGGGGGAGGTATACACACACACATGCTCATAGAAAGAGAGGAATGGAGGAATGAATACATGGATGAAGAAAGAAGATAAATATAGAATAAGGGAATATGGAGAAAAAGAGGGAAAGACAAGAAAAAGGAAGTAAGGGAAGAATGAAGAAATGAAGGAAATACAAATATACTCTGTCAGACAGTAGAGATTCAAAGAGGAAAAAAGGAAACACTGTCCATCCACAAGAAGGTTAAAGGTATATCCCAAGTAAATAAAATCAAAATAACCCTAGTCTTAAACTGTGGAGAACTTTGTTCAGTATACATGGAAAAAACACAACTAAACAAACAATATGGATCTTAAGAAGTCTTTTTCGTGGCCCTGGAAATTCTAAGAAGTGCTGCTGTGATGCAGAGGAAAGAAGACTGGATTTTCATTTAGAAGACTGCATTCAAATCCTATTTCTGCCAACTAATAATTTTATGACTTCTGAATAAATTTCTATATGACTCTAGGCTTCACGTTCTTCAGCTCTATAAGGATGAAATTTTGAAACAGATAACTTCAAAAGTTCCTAAAATCTATGGTACTAAGATGGTGAATATAATTTAAAAGGCAGAGAGCCTGAGTAAAAGGCACAGAGAAGCAAGATGAAATTTGAAAAGAGTGGTAATAGGTCCTAATTGATTGACCCATAGAGTATGAAACTTACCTGTCTGGTATGTCACTCTCTCTGATCCTAACTAAACCTTGAAAGAAGATACCTTGTTAATTTGCTAGGACAGTTTGTGGTGAGGTGGAAAGGGAATAGTCTACCAAAGTTAGCCATCTGTTCTATGTATGGATGTACTTCCTAAAATTGCCTTTTCCTTCAGAGTAACCCAGAATAGTAGTTCCTTGAGTCTCTTGTTCTCACACTTCCAGAATTCCTTCACCTCTGACACAAACACAAAAAGGAGTAAAAGGAAGCTCAGAAAATATTTTCAATGATATAAACATGTCTTGAGAGAGTATTTGTCATCAACCAAATTCTTCAATTTTCTTAAAAAACTTCAGGATGCCTGGAACATAGTAGATCCCCACAAGAGCTTTCTTAAGATAAACAAAAAGAGAGAAGAATATGAAAGCAGACTTAGGAAGACAATCATGAATGCTATCACCACAATACTTTACTGTGAAAAGTGGTATTACTCTGGATCTTTATTTCTATATGTTTCTGTTTCTTTGTCTCTGTCTGTTCTTTATCTCATTCTTTCCTTGCATCCCTTTTAAGTTTATCTCTGCATTGTATGAACTTGGAAAGATCATTCATCTCTTATACTATCAATTAACCAATAAATATTTATTAGTCATCTACTGTTACATGTGTTTAGTGCCATGAGTTTAAACACACACACACACACACACACACACACAAATATATATATATATATATATATATATATATATATACATATATACAAAGAAAGAGAGAAGTAGAAATGTATATATAGATATATATATCTATATCTATTTACAGATATAGATATATAGTTATAGATAATCAATAACTATATATATATATATATATATAAATAATATACATATTGAAGAACAGTTCATGACCTTAAAGAGTTTATAGTCTGGCTCATATCCACTTATAGGCATATCAAAACAATAAGATAATTTAGTATAAGGAAGACCTGATTAGCAGGTGGAATGGCTTTAATTGTGTGGTCTTTTTTTTTTAACTGAGCCTTGAGAGAAACTAGATATTTTGAAATTTGGTGGTGAGGAAATAGCACTTTCCAAGCATAGTGGATAACTACTTTCAAAGACAAAGAGGAAGGAACTAGAGTAAGACATATGAGGAACCCCAAGATGAACAGTTTGGCTAGATAAGTTTGCCAGAAGTGGAGTAATGTGCAATTAGACTATAAAGGATCTTAATTGTGAACATAAAGAATGTCTTGGATCTTTGAGATAAAAGGGAGTCAGCATGATTTTTTAAATATTTTATTTAATCTGATTTTTACAATTTTTCCCCCATTCTTGCTTCCCTCCCCTCAGCCCCCACAGAAGGCATTCTATTAGTCTTTACATTGTTTTCATGGTACACATTGATCTCAGTTGAATGTGATGAGAGAGAAATCATCCTTAAGGAAGAAAAATACAGTATAAGAGATAGATAACTTACATAATAAGATAACCCCCCCCCCTAAATTGAAGTGAATAGTCCTTGGTTTTTGTTCAAACTCCACAACTCTTTCTCTGGATACAAATGGTATTCTCCATTGCAGATATCCCAAAATTGTGCCTGATTGTTGCACCGATGGAATGAGCAAGTCCATTAAGGTTGATCATCACTCCCATGTTGCTGTTGGGCTGTACAATGTTTTTCTGGTTCTGCTCATCGAAGATGAACTATTTGGAACATAATGCATAGTATTTATTATATAGATGTTGCTGGATCAAAAGTTATACACATTTTTGCTTCCCTTTGGCATAGTTCCAAATTGCTCTCCAGAAAGGATGGATGAGTTCACAGCTCCACCAACAATGTATCTGTCCCAGAATTCCCACAACCCTTCCAACATTGATCATTGTCCTTTCTGGTCAAATTAGTTAGTCTGAGAGGTGCAAAGTGGTATCTCAGAGATGTTTTAATTTGCATTTCTCTAATAAGTAGTGAATTAGAGCAATTTTTCATATGACTATGGATAACTGATTTCCTCAGCTGAAAATTGCCTTTGCATATCCTTTGTCCATTTGTAAATTGGGGAGTGGCTTGTTTTTTTTGAAAATTTGGCCCAGTTCTCTATGTATTTCAGAAATGAGTCTTTTGTCAAAAATACTAGTTGTAAAAATTATTTCCTAATTTACAATGTTTCTTTTGATCTTGGTTACAGTGGTTTTGTTCTATGCAAAAGCTTTTTAATTTAATGTAATCAAAATTAGCTTTTGTTTTTAAATTTTTTAAATTTTGAACTTAAAATTTTTTTAAGCCTTAAATTTAAAAAATTTTAAAAGTGTAAATTTTAAACAAAATTTGTTTTGAATGAAGTTATCCTTATCTTCCTTGGACAAAAAACTACTTCCTTATCCATAGATCTGACAGGTAAACTACTCCTTGATCTTCTAGTTTGTTTATAATATTGTTTTTATGTCTAAATACTGTATCCATTTTGATCTCATCTTGTTATAGGGTGTGAGATGTTGATCTAATCCAAGTTTGTTCCAAAGTAACTTCCAATATTCCCAACAGTTTTTATCAAAGAGAGAGTTTTTATCCCAATAGCTGAGCTCTTTGGGTTTATCAAATAGCAGAGTACTATAATCATTTCCTACTATTGTACCTAGTCTATTCCACTCATCCACCACTCTACTTCTTAGCCAATACCAGACAGTTCTGATGACTGATGCTTTATAATATAATTTTAGATCTGGTAAGGCTAAGCCACCTTCTTTTGCACTTTTTTTCATGAATCCCTGGAAATTCTTGACTATATATTTCTCCACATAAATTTGCTTACAACTTTTTCTAACTCATTAAAGTTTTTTTTTCTAATTTTGATTGGTAGGGCACTAAACAAGTGGATTAGTTTTGATAGAGTTGTAATTTTGATTACCTTAGCTCAATATAGATATGAGCAGTTGATGTTTGCTCAGTCATTTTAAATCTGATTTTATTTGTGTGAGAATTGGTTTGTAATTGTTTTCAAAACTATTGGAGTCTGCCTTGGCAGGTAGACTCCAGCTATTTTATATTGTCTGAGGTTACTTTGAATAGAATTTCTCTTTCTACCTCTTTCAGCAGTATTTTGCTAGTCATATACAGAAATGTTGAGGGGTGGCTAGGTGGCATAGTGAATAAAGCACTGGCCCTGGAGTCAGGAGTACCTGGGTTCAAATCTGGTCTCAGGCACTTAATAATAATTACCTAGCTGTTTGGCTTTGGGCAAGCCACTTAACCCCATTGCCTTGCAAAAACCTGAAAAAAATGTTGAGGATTTATGAGGGTTTATTTTATATCCTGTGAATTTGCTAAAGTGGTTAATTATTTCTAGTCATTTTAGATGATTTTTTTGGAATTCTATAGGTATACGATCATGCCATCTGAAGAAAGTCAGAGATTTTGTCTGTACCTTCCAAATTCCAATTCCTTGAGTTTCTTTTAATTCTCTTATTGCTGAAGCTAACATTTCTAATATAATAATGAATAGTAGTGGTGATAATGGGCATCCTTGTTTCATCCCTGATCTTATTGGGAAATGCCTCTAGCCTATCCCCATTGCACATAATTCTTATTGATGGTTTCTGATAGATACTAGTTATTATTCTAAGGAACAATCTATTTATTCCTATAATCCCTAGTGTTTTTAGTAGGATTGGGTGTTGTATTTTGTCAAAAGCTTTTTCAAATTCTATTGAAATGATTTCTGATAGGTTTGTTACTGATATAATTGAGTATATTAACAGTTTCCTAATATTGAAACAACCTTGCATTCCTGCGATAAACCCTCCTTGATCATAATGTATTATCCTAGTGATAACTTATTGTAATCATTTTGCTAAGATTTTATTTAAGATTTATGCATCTAAAATCATCAGGATAATAGGTCTATAATTTTCTTTCTCTGTTTTGACTCTTCTTCTTTTAGGTATCAGCAACATATTGGTGTCATAGAAATAGGCAGAGTTCCATCTTTACCTATTTTTCCAAAGAGTTCATGTAGAATTGGAACCAATTATTCCTTAAATCTTTGACAGTATTCACTTGTGAATATGTGAATCCATCTGGCTCTGGAGATTATTTCTTAGGTAGTTCAATAATGATTTGTTGAATTTCTTTTTCTGAGATGGGGTAATTTAGGTTTATAATTTTTTTCTTAATTTAATCTGGGCAACCTATAATTTTGTAAATATTCATCCATTTGATTTAGATTGTCAAATTTATTGACTTAGATTTGGGAAAAATAATTCTAAATTTTTAATTTAATTCCCTCCTCATTGGTGGTAAGTTTACCTTTTTCATTTTTGAGCTTAGCAATTTGGTTTTCTTCTTGCTTTTTTTTAATCAAATGGACCAGAGCTTTGTCAATTTTATTTTTTTTTATAAAAGCAATTCTTGGTTTTATTTATTAGTTCAATAGTTTTCTTGCTTTTATTATATGCATGTGTATCTATTATATTATTATATGTATATTATATATTATATGTATATTATATATTATATTATTATATGTATCTCTCTGCTTCAAATGAGTTTCTTGTAAGCAGCATATTATAGGATTCTGGTTTTTAATGCACTCTGCTATTCACTTACATTTTAAGAGAGAGTTCTTCCCATTCACATTCAAAGTTATAATTACTAACTCTTTATTGCCCTCCATGCTATCTTCCTTCTGTTTATATTTTTGCCCTTTTTTCCCTTTATCCATATTTCCCAGTCTTTTGTTTCTCAATACCGCCACCTTCAGTATGTTTGCCCTCCCCTTTCTTTCCCCTTTCCCTTTTCTCCTTCTTCCTTTAATTCTGTTAGTTCCCCTTTTTCCTCCCCCTCCTTGTCACCACTCCCTTTTTCCCCTTTTAATGCTTGAAAGGTAAGATAAGTTTCTTAACTGAGGGTGTCTAAGTTAAATTCAAGCTAAGTCTGATGAGATGAAGTTTCACGTGGTTCTTACCTTCTCACTTCTTCCCCTCTATTACTTCTTATTTTACCTCTTGATGTAATGAGATTTACCCCATTCAGTCTCCTCCATCCTCCCATTTCCTTACTGTCCCCCTTTTTTTTAAGGAGGTATTGTTTTTCAATCATTCTATATGAGTCACAGAAAAGTCATGCGTGTCCATCACTTCTGGCTAAGTATATTTTCTCTAATAGAGTTAAAATTGTCAAGAGTTATGAGAATCTTTCTCCCAAGTTGGTATATAGCCAGTTTCATCTTATTGGATAGCAGTATTTTTTTTCTTTACCCTTTTTTAACTTTTTCATGTGTCTCTTGAACCTCTTGTTTGATGGCCAAATATTTCATTTAGCTTTGGTTGTTTCATTAGGAAGTTTTGGAAGTCTCCCATATCATTAAATATCCATCTTTTCCCCTGGAAGAGAAGGCTCACCTTTGCCAGATAATGGATTCTTGGCTGCTTTCCAATCTCACTTGCTCTTCAGAATATCTCATTCTAGTCCCTTCAATTGCTTAATGTTGCTGTGGTCAGGTCCTGCATAATCCTTTTTGTGGCTCCTTGGTATTTAATTATTTATTTCTGGCTGCTAGGAGGATTTTCTCTTTTATCTGATAGTCTGATAGTTCTAGAATTTGTTTTTTTTTCATTTTAGGATGTCTTTCCAGAGGGTATCTATATATTCTTTCAATATCTATTTTGCCCACTGGTCCCATGATATCAGGGCAATTTTCCATCACTAAATCCTGTAAGCCCAGGCTTTTTGTCTCTTCAATGTTTTCAGGAAGACTTATATGTCCCAGGTTTTCCCTTCTTGATCTGTTATTGAGGTCAACGGTTTTGCTGATGAGGTATTTTACATTTTCTTCTATTTTGTTCAATCTTTTGGTTTTGTTTAACAAAATCTTGTTGTCTCATGAAGTCATTAGTTTCTACAGATTCCATTCTTTTTCTTAGAGAAGAAAAATTTTCTTCATTTAACTTTTGCAAATCCTTTTCCAATTAATTGATTAATTCTATTTTTGAAGTTTTCCATTTGTCCAAGTGTAGTTTTGAGAGAATCATTTCCTTTTTGCATTTACCCAAATGAAGATCTGAGAGAGTTAATCTCATTTTTTATTTGTCCAATTGTATTTTCAAGGATTTATTTTCTTGTTGCAAGGTATTAATTTTCTCTTGAATTTCTTGTCCTAGGGAGGCTAGGTGGTGTAGTGAACAGAGCACCTGAGTACCTGAGTTCAAATCTGGCCTGAGATACATAATAATTACTTATCTGTGTGGCCTTGGCCAAACCACATAATCTCATTGCCTCACAAAAAAAAAAAATTAATTAAAAACAGAATTTCTTTTCCCAATTTTTCCAATTGATTTTTAAACTCCTTTCTGATTTCTTCAAGGAAGTCTTTCTGGACTGGAGACCAATTCATATTCTCCTCAGAAGTGCTGGATCTCTCTGAGTTAGAATCTATTTCTTCTAAGTATTTTTCCATGGGCCCCCCTTTTTCCTGGCATTTCTTCATATTACTAGGATCTTGTGTTGGGGGCTGGTTCACAGAAGTTTGCTTTTGAAGTTCCTAGAGGCTTTTTTCTCTATTGGCTTAGTAATTCCAAGGGCTGGACAGTAGGGAGCGCTGGTTGCTTTCTCTTCAGTGTTTTGGGCCCTCAGCAGAAGGGGCTGAGTTGTCCTTGAATAATGGTTCCTTGGAGAGGGAGTTAATCTCTTTCCATTGAGTGAACTCTGTTGCTCATGCCTTAGCCTGAGGGGGTGGGGGGCTGCTTATTGTATGTTCTGGGAACAGGGCTCCACTGAAAGTGCCCAGCTGGTTGTTCTCCAGGCAAGCTCTGAAACTCTGTGCTAGAACTCACCCTCCTGTAGCTCCTCTCCTCCTGGCCAAAGACTTCACAGCTAAAGTTGGATCTTGTACCCACCACTCAACTAAGTCTCTTTGGCTGAGGTTGGCCCTCTGGATTCCCCCAGCTGCTGTCCCAGAAGTGAAGCTTCTGCTCTTGTTTCCTGGTTCACCCATGGTCCCCTAAGACAGACCTTCTTGGCAGGTGCTCTTCTCCTAGTTCCGCTTTCTGGGTTTTGTCGATAGAAATTTTGTTTGTTAAGAGGTTTCTTTCATGATGTTTTTTGAGGGGAAAGAAGAACACAGTGCCTGTTTTCTCTCTGCCATCTTATCTGGAAGTCTGTCAGCATTGTTTATTGAATAAGAACATGACATAGTCAAATTTGCATATTATATTTGAAAAGTCATTTTGGCAACTGTGTGAAAAATGGATTGGAAAGAGAAGAGACTTCAGTTTCATGAGAATGACAAGGAAGTTATTTCTACAGTCTATGTGAAAGGAGATGAGGACCTGAACTAGGGAGGTATTTGAATAGCTACAGAGAAGGGGAGAGAGTAGTTGTAGAGGTGAAAATGAAAAGATTTATCAAGTCAACTGAATGTCTATATTGATTTGGAGGTGTTTAGTTGATCTCTCTAAATCATGTCCTTTTTGCCAGTCAATATGGCTGCATCAACACTGAGTAGCTGAGATCTGCCATGTATCTTTGGTCCATAAATAATCTTTAGGGCAATAAAAAGATCTTTGGATTGTAAGGATCAGCATAAAACTGAATTTTATCTGTCTTCTTCCTGAACTAAGATTCCTACATCTCACTAAGCTTCACTTGTATTTTTACTTTTGATAGAGTTAAATGCTACCTTCTTAGAAATGAATTAACTATCTTTTGAGGAATTTTTGTTTTTCATTTAATAGCTTCTGAATTTTGCCATCATTTTCATCTAGCCACCTTGGTATTTGTGAGTGTTCTGACTCAGATGAGACAATGCAGTACAGTAGACTAAATCTATTAAAAGCTACTTATTACCTTTCTACTCTACTGTTGCCAACTGTGTACTGGCTCAACTTTTTCTCCAAGTTAGCAAAAATCTGTTCTTTCTCAGAGAAGTACTGTAATCTGATGGTATTTGTCTTCTAGTAATCCCTTTGCCTTGGAGCTACTACGTCGCATACCAACCATGCATGGAACAATCAGAGTAAATGTAGAAGTTCTGAGTGGTATGAATAAATTTTAGTCCTCTTTAAGAATTAAGAACTACATAGGTGTGTATGTATATGCATATGTACCTGAATACATATATATGTATTGAATTGGTAAAAGAACAAAACAGTTTCAGGAGAAAAAAATCCTCAAAATTATTTAACTACATACCCTAATTGTTATAATCACAAAATACTCCAACATTTCATTTATCAAGCAATCATTCAGCAATGTAAAGTTGGTAATCAGTTTTAAAAGATTATGGTACTTACTTCATTGGATAAAGGTAATACACGGAAATATCTTGTGATTGACTAAAGAATCAGAGGCACTCTGTATATATTTGTATGCACATATGAATGCTCAGTGTATGTGTGTATTGGCATAGGCCTTCAAATGGGTGAATTAGTCTAGTGTTAAAAATTTCTAGCTTAGTAGATTACCTCTTAACAGTTGGATCCATACTGAAAAAGAAACTGTTTGGGGGGAGGGAAGAAGGCAAAAGATAATTTCTTTCTCTGCTTTCTCATTTTCCTTGTCTCCTTCTTCCTCTCCCATGCAATTTCACATTTTTTTCTCCATCTCCTGGACAACAGAGAATTAAGACCACTGGGAGAAAACATATCTAGCAACACTTTCAAGTGTATAGACATGCAAGAAAAAACAGGTTCAGAAATCATGATTCCTTGTGGGCAGAAAGTAATGTCAAGTATGAAAAATTATGTTTGAAGTCTAGCAGAGAACTAAAATTGAGGAGGAAATACATGACCAACCACTCTGCAAAGGGAGAATGAGACTCTTAGTTACTAGGACTTATAAGTTATTCTTTTGCCACATGTGATCTCAATATATGGGTTTCACTGTTTCTTTATTTCTTTTTGCAAAAACCTTTTAAGTTCCTAACCACTCTCTTCATAGAATATATATTCATTCTTTGTCTGTGTATTCTTTATAACCTTTGGAAGAAATGTTTTGATAACTATTGCTTTTGCCATTCCATCTTAGAAAATGACTTTGCTGAAAAAGTTAATTAATTTGATTGATTTTTAGTGAGCATACCAGTACAGGCTCATCAGAAAAAAGTACTAAAAATATATCCTCTCATGATATTGCCTTGAATTTTGAAGCAAGTATCAGCTGCCCTGTGAGAATATGATGCACCTGCAGAAGTAGGAGTTCAAAAAATAGCTCAGAGCGGAATCCTATTTAAACGTAATTTTATTTTATTTTTTAAAATTTATTTATTTTGAATTTTACAATTTTCCCCCTAATTTTGCTTCCCCCCCCCCACTCCCCACAGAGGGCATTCTGTTAATCTTTACATTGTTTCCATGGTACACATTGATCTAAGTTGAATGTGATGAGAGAGAAATCATATACTTAAGGAAAAAAATAAAACATAAAAGATAGCAAAAATGCATAAGATTTTTTTATAAATTGAAACTAATAGTCTTGGCTTTGTTTAAACTCCAAAATTCTTTCTCTAGGTACAGATGGTATTCTGCAACACTAATACCTCAGAAATGTGACTGATTGTTGCACTGATGGAATGAGCAAGTACATTAAGAATGATCATCACCCCCCATGTTGCTATTAGGGTTTACAATATTTTTCTGGTTCTGCTCATTTCACTCAGCATCAGTTCATGCAAAACCTTCCAGGCTTCCCTGAATTCCCATCCCTCCTGGGTTCTAATAGAACAATAGTGTTCCAACACATACTATACCACAGTTTATTATGCCATTCTCCAATTGATCGACATCCACTTAATTTCCAATTCTTTACCACCACCAAGGTTTTTTTTTTTGTCATTTTTTCATGATCTCTTCTGTGTTTAGATCCAGTAGCGGTATTGCCGGATCAAAGGGTATGTATATCATTGTTGCCCTTTGGGTGAAATTCCAAATTGCTCTCCAGCAAGGTTGGTTGAGTTCACAGTTCCACCAACAATGTGTTACTGTCCAAGATTTCCCACATCCCTTCCAACATTGATCATTGTCCTTTCTGGTCATATTGGCCATTCTGAGAGGTATGAAGTGGTACTTCAGATATTCTTTAAATTGCATTTCTCTAATAAATATGATTTAGAGCGATTTTTCATATGACTTTGGATTGCTTTGATTTCCTCAGCTGTAAATTGCCTTTGCATATCCTTTGACCATTTGGCAATTGGGATATGGCTTGGTTTTTCTGAAAATTTGACTCAGTTCTCTGTATATTTTAGAAATGAGTCCTTTGTCAAAAATACTAGTTGTAAAAATTGTTTCCCAATTTGATATGTTTCTTTTGATCTTGTTTACAGTGATCTTGGTTAAAATGCAATTTTAAACATCATTATTGAGATTGTTTTATTTGAATCTATGATTTCATTGATATAGAATACTCCTTGTAAGAGACTGCTATTAAGACAAATTGAAAACTTGTCTTCATTATGGATAGGATAAGCTATTTCTTTAAGATTACATAGCCAGGGGGCAGCTAGGTGGTGCAGGGGATAGAGCACCAACTCTGGAGTCAGGAGGACCTGAGTTCAAATCCATCTTTGGGCATTTAATAATTACCTAGCTGTATGACCTTAGACAAATCACTTAACCCCATTGCCTTGCAAAAAAAAAATTATAAAACTAGTATAATGTCAAATGCAGAATTTGAACATTTGTTTTCTCAAATCTAGCCTACCAGTACCAACTTATTTTCGGTCATGTTTGAAATCCCATATGGGGTATTCTTATGTCAACTAGACCAAACCAGCCTCTAACCTATGAATGGTTGGAGCTAAACAGAACAAGATAGAAACGGGGAAGTCAAGAATCAAACACAAGTTTAATTTCAAACTGAGGGAAATGGTTTGTAATTGAAGGCCTTCTTCCTAAGAAGGGAGATTACTCCCTTATGATAGGAGTAGGATTATTTTTAGGTCTTTGCAAGGAGTAGCATTCCCAAGGCCACAAGGCTAGGTAATTATTAAGTGTCTGAGACCACATTTGAACCCAGGTACTCCTGACTCCAGGACTGGTGCTCTATCCACTACGCCACCTAGCCACTCCTGGAGTAGGATTTTTAAGCATAAAAATCACAATTGACTTGATCATAACACAAATAATCTTGGATCTCAAGTAAACTGTTTCCAAGTCTATAGTTGGACTACCATAAACAGTTCTCAAGTTACTAGGGACACTGAGCTTTATGGTTATTCTGTGGAGCACGGAAACAGTGTTAGCATGGACAGGAATAACAGATGGGAATAATTGGGGCCAAGTTGGGGACAGAGAGAATCCAGGCACTGAACTAAAGTTTCCTGGTCTTCTCTCACAACTAATATGAATATGGCCTCTAAAGAGAACCTAGATTCATAAAAGCCAGAGTAGAACAAAGGAGAATAACATCTAACAACAAAGTCTGTCTTGGGAAAGCTTGGATGAGTTGGGGGCAGAGGGCAGACAGCCAGTCAAGGGGTGGTGGGGTGAGGCTAAAAACTGAACTGAGAACTTCAGCTGAAGCTTTGGCTGTGTGTGAAGTGGGCTGAAGAGTTCTACAGTGCAGCAAGCCATGAATCTGGTCAGCTTGACTGGCCTGGAAAATCAGGACCAAAAGACCCTTATTTTCCACAAGCCCCACAATTTCAGCAGAGTCCCTTTGCTTCCAGCTGAGTCTGCTCCCCCCCCCCCATTCCTGTGGGAGAAAGTGACTTTTCCCAGAACAGAGTAACAAGGCCCCCCCACCCCCCCTCAGGTGTAGGCAACAGATCTCTCTCAATACTTAGTGAGTATTAAGAAGATTAACTACATAGCCCTAGGGCACAGCCCACATTGGTCTAGGATAATCCAGACCCTGGTGCCTCCCCCATCCCTCCAGGTCTAGGTAGTGTGCCACAAATTAAGGTCATAGACACTGCAGAGAAAGGGTCTAGCATCCCCTATTGCCCGGCCCATTTGGAGTTACTAAACTCCTCAGTGAGCAAAGCCTCTAGTGATTTCAACATCAAAGGTCTGTGAATTAACCTCACCCACCTCAACACAAGGTCCTAGGAAAATGAAGAAAATCCAGTAGAAAGGGGGATTCATTGACGCTCCCTCAAAGTAAAAAGATCCCAACTCAGAGTGAGCTAGAACATCTAAGGAGAATATGAACTGGTCTCCAGACCAGAAAGTCTTCTTAGAAAAGATCAAGAAGGAGCTTAAAAATGAATTGGAAAAACTGGGAAAAGAAACACAAGAAAAGTTTAACACTTTGCAAGAGAAAAATCAACACCTTTCAATAAAAAACAAATCCTTGGGAAATATGATTGGACAATTACAAAAAGAAAATAATTCTTTCAAAACCACAATTGGGCTAATAGAAAATGCCTTCAAAAATAGAATTGGTCAATAGAAAAAGGAGTTGCAAAATGTAAATGAAGTCATTAGTTTCCACAGATTGCATTTGTTTTGCTTTTTTTGACATTTTTCTACTCAAAAAAAGAAGGAAAAAGAATGGAATCTGTAGAAACTAATAACTTCATGAGACAACAAGAATCTTTTAAGCAAAACCAAAAAACTGAAAAAATAGAAGAAAACATAAAATGCCTCATCAACACAATGACCAACCTAGAACAGATCCAGAAGAGACAAGTTCAGAATCATGGGACTTCCTGAAAACATTGAGGATAAAATAAGCCTGTATAAATGTTTCAGGGTGTAGTGAAGGAAAATTGTCCCGAAATAATGGAACCAGAGAGCAAAATAGTTGTTGAAAGAATGTATCAATACCCTCCAGATAGAGATCCCCAAATGAAAACACCAGTGAATATTGTGGCCAAATTACACAATTATCAGATGAAAGAATAAATCCTACAAGCAGTCAGAAAGAAACAATTTAGATTCCAAGGAGTCACAGTCAGGATTACACAGGAACTGGCTACATCAACCTTAAGTGATCAAAGGGCCAGGAATACGATATTCTAAAGAGCAGGGAAACTTGGAATGTGGCCAAGAATTCACTACCTGGAAAAACTGATCCTTCTCGTCCATGGGGAAAGATGGACATTTAACAAAATATGAGACTTCCACCTTTTCATGTTGAAAAGATCAGAGCTAAATAAAAAAAAAATCGACTTCAAACAGGAGACTCAAGAGACACATGAAAAGGTGAAAGAGGGGGGAAAAGTGTTATATAATAAAATTAAACTGGCTATATCCCCACCTGGGGGAAAATTTCTCATAAGTCTTGAGAACTGTAACTCTATTAGAGAGAATATACTTACCCAGAAGTAATGGACACTCTTAACTTGTTATTGACTCTGATAAAATGACTTAAAAACAATAATTCCTTTAGAAAGGGGGGGACAATAAAAAGATGGGAGTGTGGAGGAGATTGAATGGGGTAAATCAAATTACAGGAAGAGGTACAAAGGACCTATTGCAACAGAGGGGAAGAAGGGAGGAGGTGAGAACTGCCTGAATTTTATTCTCATCAGACTTGGCTCAAAGAAGGAATAACATATACACACTCAAGTTTCTTATCTTATCTTATCTTACCTTTCAAGCATTAAAGGGGGAAAGGGGCAGGGAAGAAACTAACTGAAGGAAGTGATGGAAGAAGTGGCAGAGAGAAAGGGTAAAGAAAGGGGAGGAGATTTGACATGCAGGGACAAAACCACTGAAGGAGGTGGTATTCAGAAGCAAAATAATGGGAATAGGTATAAAGTGGAAAAAAGTGGGAAAACAGAAATAGAGGGAAGATTGCATGGAGGATAATACAGAATTAGTAATTATGACATTGAATGTGAATGGGATGAACTCTCCCATAAAATATAAGTGAATACCAGAGTGAATTAATAACCAGAATCCTATAAAATGCTGCTTACAGGAAACTCATATGAAGCTGAAAGATAAATATAGAGTAAGTGTAAAAGGTTGGAGCAGAATATATTATGACACAGCTGAAGTGGAAAAGGCAGGGGTAGCAATCCTTCTCTCAGACAAAGCAGCTGCAAAAATAGATCTCTTTAAAAGTGATAAGAAAGGAAACTATGACCTCTTAAAAGGCACCACAGACAATGAAATAATTTCAATGCACCAAGTGGTATACCATCCAGATTCTTAGAGGAGAAGCTGAATGAGTTACAGCAAGATATAGACAGCAAATTCTACTTGTGGGAGACCTCAACCTATGTCTCTCAGATTCAGATAGATCTAACCACAAAATAAAGGAGGAAGTTAAGGAGATAAGTAGAATGTTAGAGAACCTAGGCATGATACACCTTTGGAGAAAATTTAATGTGGATTGAAAGGAATATACTCTTTTTCTTTAGTACATTCCATTATACAAAAATTGACCATGCACTAGGGCATAAAAATCTTTTAATCAAATGCAGAAAAATGGTAATAGCGAATATTTCCTTTTCAGATCATATGCAATAAAAATCACATGCCATAATGGACCATTGAGAGACAGATCTAAAACCAATTGGAAACTAAATAACCTCATTTTTAAAAATGAGTGGATCAAACAACAAATTACAGATGGAACTAATGATTCATCTTAGATCAGTATAATAATGGGACAACATACCGAAACTTATTGTATACAACCAAGGCAATTATTAGAGGATATATTATATCTTTAAATGTTTACATCAATAAAATAAAGAGAAAATCAATGAACTAAGTATGCAACTAAAAAAATTAGAAACAGAGTAAATTAACCCCCCAATTAAATACCAAATTAGAAATTCTAAAAATTGAAGGAGAAATTTATAAAATCAAAAGTAATAAAATTATTGATCTAATAAATAAAACTAAGAATTGGTTTTATGAAAAAAACAATAAAATTGATAAGCCCTCAGTTAATTAGAGTAAAAAAGAAGAAAACTAAATTTCTATTATTATAAATGAAAAAAATGAGCTCACCACCAATGAAAAGAAAATTAAAGTAATAATTTAGAATTATTTTGCCCACTTGTATGCATCTCTCAACACATTCAATTTTGATCAATGTATAGCCTGGTAACAATATAAAGATTATCAGACTGCCTTCTGTGGGGGGGGGGGGGGAAGGGGGAAATTGTAAAATTCAAAACCTTACAAAAAATGATGGGTAGAAACTGCTATTTTTATAATTGGAAAATAAATAAAAATTGATTCATAAAATTTTTTTAAAAAAGTAACAGCAGTGGGGGCAGCTAGGTGGCATATGGATAGAACACTGGCCCTGGAGTCAGGAGCACCTGAGTTCAAATCCAGCCTCAGACACTTAATAATTACCTCCTTTGTGATCTTGGCCAAATCACTTAATCCCATTACCTTGCAAATAACTTTAAAAAAGGGAATAGCGGGGGGTGGGGGGTGGGGGGGGGTGGGGTGGGGGGGGGCAACTGGCTCA
Organism: Macrotis lagotis; assembly: GCF_037893015.1. NCBI lineage: Eukaryota > Metazoa > Chordata > Mammalia > Peramelemorphia > Peramelidae > Macrotis > Macrotis lagotis. The sequence continues at coordinate 400,219,620 of NC_133666.1, forward strand.
GTTCACTTGGCAGTTACAAGTATGACATATTGTGATTTTGCCAAATTTAGGGCTCTACTTGCTTGTTGGGCCTTAGCTCTGGACAATATGGTGTCTCCCAATAGATTTTTAATACTTGTCAGAGATACTGGAGTGGTTTGCTATTACCATCTCCAGTTCACTTTAGAGATAATAAAATTAAGGCAAATAGAATTAAATAATTTGGCTGGAGTCACTAGTCAAGGTCTAGTAAGTACAGTTTACAGTTTACAGTTTACATATGCTTTGCTGGACAATGAAAAAGTTTTTTTTGCAAAGTTTATCTTGCAAGATGAACAAAAATTAGCACTATGAGTATCATGTTTGGACTTGAACATCTAAGTAAGAGATGACATTCAATTAATGCAATGTTTTTCTTTATTGCTTTCATATGTCAAAGAAGTGTGTCTAAGTGTGTTTGTATTCATAAAGTAGTACTTTGCATAAAAGTATACATTAGTGACCATGACCTACCAGAAATATTTGTAACAATGGCCCCAATGAAGAAGATTGAAAAGGAAGATACAAAGGAGAGCATTATGTTGTAAAGAAAAAGAAATCATTGAGAAGCATGAACATAATATATGTATGATTGACTTTTTCCAGTTTTACAACTGATCTACATCTACAATTTGTCCCATTTTGCAGAAGGTTGAAATAAAAGCAGTAGATGCAGTGGAAGGGTTCACAAGAATAACAAAACAATAACTATGTGTTGTAGAAGATATTGAAAAGTTGCTTTCAAGTAGATCAATGAGAAGCAATTAGCAGGTGAAACTATAACAAGAACATTATTTGTGAGAAGGCAGGGTCATTCCTTGCCAATCTTGCTTCAAAGTTGCTCAGCACAACCCAGTGAAAGGAAAAAAGTTTCAAGGCTAGCCAAGGCTGGCTTGGTAATTTTAAAAATAGAAGAGGCATCCACAGTGTTGCACCGCATGGTGAAGCAGCAAACTCAGAAGCTAAGGAAACAGAGACCTTCATCATTGAATTTAAAAAACTTGTGATTTCTGAGAATTACCCACCACAGCAATTTTTTAATTATGATGAGACAAGTCTTTTTATGGAAAAGATGCTTAAGAGAGCATATATTAGAGTGTAAGAGGCAGTAATCCTGAGCACAAGCCCATGAAAGACCAACAAATCCACTTCTTCTATGCTACTGCAAGTGGGGATGTAAAATTTTGCCCCTTCTACATCATTCTGAGAATTCCCAAGCATTCAAGAAGACTAAGGTGCAGAAGACAGTTAAATATTATATGGAGATCTAATAGCAAGTCGTGGATCATTCAGATCTTATTTGTGAAATGGATCAACACAGTCTTTGGTTCTGCCATAAAGAAATACCTTCAAGAAAATTGTCTGCCACTCAAAGTCTTGCTGGTTATGAGCAATGCTCCTGCCCATTCTCCTGATCTTGAAAATGATCAATTGGAGGAATTCACATCCATTAAAGTCATATATTGACATCCATAAAGTCAAATATTGTTGGGTGCCTCAAGATAATTAACAAAGCCTGGATGGAATCACAAAGAGAACACTCTTGGCTCGACTATCTTGTCGAATGTTACTCTGAGGGGTTTCTTCCTGAAAAGGAACCAGTTGATGAAATCATGTTTTTGGTCAAGATGTTGGGACTGGAAATGTATGCTGAAGACATTCAAGAATTGGTAGAAGAACATAGCCAAATTCATGGATCTGCATGAAAAGCAGCAGAAAAAGGTTGCAGAAAATATCACATCTGAGGAGGAGATTGAGAGGTCAGAGTAATCCCTCACATCAAGTGAGATTAGGAATATTTATCAGATGTGGGGAAAAGGTGCAAAATTTTGTTGAAAAAAATCACCCAAATAAGGTTGTAGCAATGAGCCATTAATATTTTAACAATAATTCAATGTCAAATTTCTGTTATAATTTGTAAAAAAGTCAACAACAAGTGTTATTAAGTAGATTTGTAGTCAGACACAAATGTAAAAATCAGTGAGTCAAAACATGAAAGTGATTCTAAAAAGACAAAAAAGTAAGTGAAGGCAGTAATATTAGTTTTACTTTTAGTGAAAATAGAATAAGAGAGAATACTCCCAATGTTGAAATACCTGATGTTCTCATGGAAGGAGATTCTCCCTCCAAGCAATATCCCTTCCTCCTCCTTCCTCTCATCTCCCTCACATCTGACACTACTAGTGTCAAAGATACAGTGGATTAATTTGTTGTATTTTCAGTTTATATTGTATACTAATGTATTTCATATGCCTTAGGGACAAAAAACTTACTTAAATTATCAATAATTTTATATGAATATTTTGGGGAATGTGGTACTGATCATTTGACCTTACATTATTCCCTATAGGAAAATTAACTTTGAAAAATGAACAAATTGAATGACGAACAGAATCTCAAAATGAATTAAATTCATAAACTGAGGTTCTACTATATCTGATTTCAAATTTGAATTCAGAAAGATGAGTCTTTCTGACTCTAGGTGTGACATTGTACACATTGTATCATCTAGATGCCTTGAGATTATGCTTGTTTTAGTTTATTCCCTTCAGGTAGCTTCAGCATGAGGCAGATAACCAGAGAGTTTCAGAGTTGTTGCCCCTGCTGCTGTTTGACATGCTTGAAGTTCAGCTGCCTTGGGTTGCTTAATGGTCAACACTAGTGGTGAAAATTTGATGCCAGATGAGATAGCTGACTTATAAAAGACAGTTTGGAAAGGATCTATTTTTTGTTATTTGCAATGTACTCTAATTAAATCAAATAGGAGTATTCTATCTAATGCAAACTAAGTACTGCATAACAATTTCCATTCCATGAACTTTGAAAATTTTAATATATTAGTGTTCACTAGAAGTGCAGAACTTTCATTCAAGGAATGCATAATATATTACCAAAAAGTAATATTTATGTCAACCTTAAAATTATTAAAATTATTTGGAAGTACTTTATAATTTTCTAAGGGAATAAGGAATCAATTAAAGTAATCAGTAATAGCATAGAAATACCTCAATATGTTAATAGTGAATGTTGGCAGCCAAACATTCCATTTGCCTCCTTGGAGATGAATACATATTCACTCACATTTATAATCTTATAATGAAAATAAATTATTTAAGCAGTCAGTCCTGCCAAGTGATTGAAAATACCATGATATAAACTAGTAGAATTTAAGCTCCTTGACAGCAAGGGCTATTTCATTTCTGTATTTATGAATGCTGTGCCTAACACATAGTAGGTGTTTTATAAATGTTTCCAGAAATCATTGGGATTAAATTGATTTAAAAGATCTCTCTGTTCTTTGCTCACATACAATCGTGTAGCACAGCTATTCATTTCAATGGGGAACATTATCTTGAATTCATACCCAGGGGTAAGAAAAGTGGAAAAAATATTGCTCCCATTATTTTCTGATAAAAGTAAAATTTTAAAATTCAGTTACTTAACATGTGACTCTGCTTAACTTTCAAATCAATGTATCATACAAACAAGGACCAAAGGCCACATTTCATTTTGAATGGGCAGAAATACTGACAGTTCCCGGAGGAACCAATAAGCACTGATTATATGGCCACCTAAAAATCATATAAATTGCATACTTGATTGATAATTTTTTTAAATAACCCTAGATGTAGGTAGAAAGACCTGTTACTTATTATGATATTAAACTCTTAATTTTGTCTTTGGCAAAAGAATTTAATAAGATAAAATAATAAGAAAGGGTGTTTTCTTAGAACACTTCAATAATTCAATAAATAACTTGGAAATAAAATGCTAATTGGCTATAGAATAATATTTTTAAATAATTCTGCTTATTAAATGAGTAATTCAGCCATCAGTTCTAAATCTGAAGAAAAATTCTTTCCACATCTATGAAGAATGATTGAAAAAGTGTTTAAAATTTTCAACTGATAGAATTTTAATTTTTCTTTATGGGTTAGATTACATACCAGATATGGGTAATTACCAGAAGACTGAAGAAAAGTAGCAAAATTCAATTTTAAAATAAAATGTAGCAAATGACTTATGAAATGAACCAGGTCAAGAGAAGAAACTTCTCAAGGTAGTGTCACTGATACATGCATACACATACATATATACACAGTGTACACGACATGTATATATACGTGTATGTATATAACATGTATCTGTACACATATGTTTTCCTTTTATTTTTTTGCCTTTAGCTACAGAGGAACATAGAACAGGGAAAGATCAATAAAAGGGGCAAATGTTTGGGGTTGTGTTACAGGTGCTGTAAGCATCTTTTGAAACATGAAAATCAGAAAGAAGAGTTATGTTCCTATGTCAAACTTGAGAAGATCATTTTCTCTTGTGACTCCTGAAAAATTAGCCCCTAGATATTCTTAATAATGTGTTTCTAGGAAGACTTTACTATACCTGGATCCAATATTTCTTACTGTGCCCTGTGATAATTTTGTCATTATTCTACTCAGAATATATATGTATAAAATCCATCTAGCTTTCTGTTTGGTGCCTTAAAATTATCATCCCATAGAGAAAAAAGTTAGACATCACAATTTAATTTTTATTCTTAATATCTACATGTTCTAATTCAAATAAATATGAATACTTCACTTTTATTCAATTTGTGATTCTCAGGTGAAGAACAGAACAGTATATGTATATATGGATATATATGCATATATATGTATGTATACATATCCCTATTGCATAGCACAGATTCTGGCAAATACTGTGGCAAATGGTAGACAGTTAATTCAATTTTTTCTTTCCTTGTCTTTCTTTCCTCCCTTCCTTGCTCCCTTCCTTCCTTCTTTCTTTCTTTCTTTCTTTCTTTCTTTCTTTCTTTCTTTCTTTCTTTCTTTCTTTCTTTCTTTGTTTCATTTTCTTTGTTTCATTCTTTCTTTCTATGCTCTCTCTTTCTGTCCTTCCTTCCTTCTTTCCTTCTTCCTCCCCACCCCTTTAATTAGAAAAACCACAAACTCAAATGCTGCCATTTTGGATATGAATGAAAAGCAAAAAGTACTGGTTGATAAATACATATATTTTTCGGCAGGTGGCACACATACAGAAAGGATTAGGCAGATAAGTGAGTAGGAGGAAAGCAAACTGAATTGTTTGTGGTAGTTCGCACAGGGTCCATAAAGTACTTTATTTATTAAACAAAAGATTCATTGTTTAAAAATCAATATTCCTTCAGAGATGTTGAATGGTTTTCAATCTTGGAATACTACTTTCTCCAAAAATGTAATAGCTAAAAGACAGTGAACAATTATAGTAGATGTGAGTAGACTGTGACTTTTTAACATACAAAAATTAAATGAAAAACCAGTATTATACAAGAGTTGAATGATCAGAAATGATGACCAGTCATATAACAAGGGTGAAGCAGGCCATGTACTCATTTGCTATTCGGGTAATACCAAGAATACATAAGAAGATAGAGCAGCTAGGTGACTCAGCTGATGGAGCTCTGTCCCTGGAGTCAAGAGGACTTGAGTTCAAATCATTTACAAATACGAATTAAACAAGACAGTTCCTGTTCTCAAGGAGCAAGAGGACAGGACAACACATAAAAGAGAGTTGTAAAAGGAGGGATGGTATCCTAGCAAGAGTATGCTGACTTAGCTCAGAAAATCAAGTAAGGATAGTCTGGGGTTCTTTCCAAAAATGCAAGTTCTGTAAAGAACTCACTTAGAAAGAGAGGTAGGGACCAGTGCCCTCTCCATTACACCAAACTTCAATTCAAGAATCTTCAACTGGGATAAATGATAAATACTCTTGCTTCTGGCCAGGCTTCTCTACATTAGATGCTCCATTTCTTCTTGTGTTTGTTATTGCAGTGAAGTAAGAGCAACAAATATTTCATTAAACTTTCCAATGTATATCTGTGAACATGTCAAGTTCAGAAAACATCAGCAGAATAACAGAGAAATATAGCTCAAAGCAGAATTTTGCCTGCCAACAACTGTCTTCATTGAGTTTGGACATGAAACCCTTGACAAATAAAGGGATTCATGTTACTAAAATGAAAAATATAAAGAATACTGCAGGTGCTCTCTAAGGATGGTATTGAGAGGTAGTATTTTTAAATTTATCTTCTTTCAGTCCATCTCCCTATCTTTACTTGAAGGGATCCTATTATCATGTGGACTCCATGAGACTGAACAACAGGTGAAAAACTAAACTTTTCAAAAGTGTTCTCCAAGAATCATAAGCAATCATTGACTTATGTTGGACCTTCTCACTAGAACTGTTCCAACCAAATCTGTGATTATTTCCTTTTTTTTTTTTGCAAGGCAATGGGGTTAAGTGGCTTGCCCAAGGCCACACAGCTAGGTAATTATTAATTGTCTGAGATCGGATTTGAACTCAGGTACTTCTGACTCCAGGGCCAGTGCTCTATCCACTGTGCCACCTAGTTGCCCCATTTCTTGTATTTTTGCACTTTATTTTAGTTTTAATTTTTTTAATTATATTCAAAGGGGGTTTGTAACATTCATGCATTTGCAAGTTTATGAGTTCCACGTTTTAAGTTGTACATGTGCAATCCTGTTTAACATATTTCCATAGTGGCACAATGGATAGAGCCCTGGCCTTGGAGTCAGGAGGACAGGAGTTCGAATCTGGCTTAGACACTTGACATCTACTATCTATGTGACCCTACTGAAGTCACTTAATCCTAATTACCTGGCACCCAGGGCATCTCCATTCATCCTGATTCATATCTGACCACTGGACACAGATGACTCCAGAGGAAAAAGTGAGGCAGATGACTTAGTATAGCACCCTCTCACTCAAATCCAATTCACATGTATGATGCTTGTCCTGACATGGCCTCCCTGATGCTATTGTCTTCTCAGAAAATGAAAGACAAACATTATTATTATTATTATTATTATTATTATTATTATTGTTGTTATTGTTGTTGTTGTTGTTGTTGTTATTATTATTATTATTAATTTATTATTTCCATAGTAATCATATTGTGAAAGAGGAATTAGAACTAAGGGGAAAAATCATGAGAAACAACATAAAAGAAAATTTTTAAAGTGTTTAAAGAGTGTTTTTTTTGTGCTTTGCTCTGCATTCAGACTCCATAATATTTTGTTTTTGTTTTTCTGGATGTGCAAGTCATTTTCCAAAATAAGTCTTTCAAGGTGATCTTTGTTCACTAAACTGCTGATAGGAGCTGAATTAAGATTGTTGATTCACCTCATAATCTTCCTCTCAATGAGGACAAAGTTCTGTTTACTTCACTCAACATCAGTTCATGCAAGTTTTTTCATGCTTTCCTAAAATCCAGTTGCTCACAGCTTCTTACAGAACAATAGTACTCCATAATGTTTATATGCCATAACTTGTTCAGTCATTCCTCAATTGATTGACATTCCCTCAATTTCTAATTCCTTGCCACGATAAAATGGTCTTTTCCCATTTTAGGATCTCTATGAGATTTAGAACTAGTAGGGGTATTGTTGGATCAAAAGGTATGTACAGTTCGATTTCCCTTTAGCTGGAGAGCCAAATTACACTCCACAATGTTTGGTTCAGTTCACAACTCTCCCAACAATGCATTAGTGTCTCAGTTTTTCCATATCCTCACCAATATTGACCATTTTCTTTTCATTTTAGCCAATCTGACAGGTATGTGGCGGTAGAGCAGAGCTAGATTAAATTTGCATTTCTCCAATCAATAATGATTTAGGGCATTTTGTCATATGATTATAGATAGCTTTAATTTCTTCATCTGAAAACAGCTTATTCATATCCTTTACTAACTTATCAATCAAAGAATGGTTCGTAATATAAATTTTACTCATTTCTCTATATATTGAAAAAAATGAATCATTTCAGAAACATTGTTTCCCAGTTTTCTGCATTCCTTCTAATCTTGTCTGTAATCATTTTGCTGTGCAAAAAACTTGGTAACTTATATTTTACTCCATTGCTTGTTTGACCATAAACTTCCCCCCCTCCATATATTTGACAAAGAGAATATTTCTTGTTCTCCTAATTGATCTTTTATTACCCTTTTATTTAAATTCTGGACTCATTTTGACCTTATCTTGATATAGGATGTGAGATGTGGTTTGATGCCAAGTTTTTCTCATACAATTTTCCAATTTTCTAGAGAGGTTTTTAATGGATAGTGATTTCTTATCCCAGAAACTAAAGACTTTGTGTTAACAATAATAATTTTCTACTGTTACTTTTTTTACTGGTGAATTATTGTTTGTTTGACTTATTCTCTTTTTTATTTATTTACACATTGAAAAAGTTCCTTAAGGTTGATCATCACCCCCTTGTTGCTGTTAGGGTGTACAGTGTTCTTCTGGTTCTGTATATCTTGCTCAGCATCAGTTCATGCAAATCCTTCCAGGTTTCCCTGAAAAGCCATCCCTCCTTGTTTCTAATAGAACAATCATGTTCCATAACATACATATACAACAGTTTGTTAAGCCATTCCCCACTTGATGAATATTCACTCAATTTCCAATTCTTTGCCACCACAAACAGGACTACTATGAATATATTTTTACAAGTAATGTTTTTACGCTTTTTCATGATCTCTTCTGGGTATAGACCCAGTAGTGGTATTACTAGACCAAAGGGTATGCACATTTTTTGTTGCCCTTTGGGCATAATTCCAAAATGCCCTCCAGAAAGGTTGGATAGGTTCACAACTCCACCAACAATATATTAGTGTCCCAGATTTCCAGATTTCCCACATCCCTTAAAACATTGATCATTGTCCTTTCTGGTCATATTGGCTAATCTGAGAGGTGTGAAGTGGTACCTCAGAGATGCTTTAATTTGCATTTCTGTAATAAGTAGTGATTTGAAGCAATTTTTCATAAGACTATGGATTGCTTTGATTTCCTCAACTGTAAATTTCCTTTGCATATCCATTGACCATTAGTAAATTGGGGAATGGCTTTTTTTTTTAAATTACTGAGTTTTCTATATATTTTAGAAATGAGTCCTTTGCCAGAAATACTAGTTGAACAAATTGTTTCCAAATTTACTAAATTTCTTTTGATCTTGGTTACATTGTTTTGTCTGTGCCAAAGCTTTTTAATTAAATGTAATCGATATTATCTAGTTTGTTTTTAAATGATGTTCTCCATCTCTTAGTTGGTCATAAACTGCTTCCCTTTCCATAGATCTGACAGGTAATCTACTCCTTGATCTTCTAGTTTGCTTATAATATTGCTTTTCAGGTCTAAATACTGTATCCATTTTGATTTTATAGGGTGTGAGGTGTTGATCTAATCAGTTTCTTACATACTAACTTCCAATTTTCCCAACAGTTTTTATCAAAGAGAGAGTTTTTAATCCAATAGCTGGACTCTTTGGGTTTATGAAACAGCAGATTACTATACTCATTTCCTGCTATTGCACCTAATCTACTCCACTGATCCACCGATCTATTTCTTAGCCAATACCAGACAGTTCTGATGACTGAAGCTTTAAAATATGATTTTAGATCTGGCAAGGTGAAACAACCTTCTTTTGCACCTTTTTTTAAATTAAATCCCTGGAAATTCTCGACTTTTTATTTCTCCATATAAATTTACTTTCAGTTTTTTCCAACTCGTTAAAGTAATTGTTTTAAAATTTTGATTAGTAGAATAATAAATGAGTAGTTTAGTTTTGGTAGAATTGTCATTTTTATTATCTTAGCTCTATCTAGATTTGAGCAGTTGATATTTACCCAGTTATTTAAATCTGATTTTATTTCTGTGAGAAGCATTTTGTAATTATTTTCAAAAAGTTTCTGAGTCTGCCTGGGCAGGTAGAGTCCCAGGTAATTTTATATTGTCTTAAGTTGCTCTGAATGGGATTTCTCTTTCTAGTTCTTTCTGCTGCATCTTGCTAGTCATATATAGAAATGTTAAGGATTTATGAGGATTTATTTTATATCCTGTGACTTTTCTAAAGATGCTAATTCTTTCTAGTAGTTTTTAGATGATTTTTTGGGATTCTCTAGGTATACATCATGGCATCTGCCAAGAGAGAGAATTTTGTCGCTTCCCTCCCAATTGTAATTCCTTCAATTTCTTTTTCTTTTTTTATTGCTGCAGCTGGCATTTCTAATATAATATTGAATAGTAGTGGTGATAATAGGCATCCTTGTTTCATCCCTGATCTTATTAGGAATGCCTCTATCCTATCCCCATTGCATATAATGCTTGTTGATGGTTTCAGATAGATACTGCTTATGATTCTAAGGAACAATCCATTTATTCCTATGCTCTCTAGTGTTTTTAGTATGAATGGGTGATATATTTTGTCAAAAGCTTTTCCAGCATCTATTTATATAAGCAAATGATTTCTGATAGGTTTGTTGATATAATTACTTATACTAACAGTTTTTTCAAATATTGAAACAACCTTGCATTCCTGGGATAAACACTACTTAATCATAATGTATTATCTTAGCCATAGCTTGCAATCATTTTGCTAAGATTTTGTTTACAATTTATGCATCTATATTAATCAGGGAGATAGGTCTATAATTTTCTTTCTCTGTTTTGACTCTTCTTGGTTTAGGCATCAGCAGCATACTGGTGTCATAGAAAGAGTTATGCAGAGTTCTGTCTTCACCTATTTTTCCAAAGAGCTCAAATCTTAGATAGAATTCACTTGTGAATCCAACTGGCCCTGGAGATTATTTCTTAGGTAGTTCAAAAATGACTTGTTGAATTTCTTTTTTCTTAGATAGGGTTATTTAGGTTTTTAATTTCCTCTTCATTTAATCTGGGCAATCTATAGTTTTATAAATATTCATCCATTTTACTTAGATTGTCAAATTTATTGACTTAGAGTTGGGAAAAATAATTCTGAATTATTACTTCAATTCCCTCCTCATTGGTGGTAAGTTTACCTTTTTCATTTTTGATCTTAGCAGTTTGGTTTTCTTCTTGCTTTTTTAATCAAATTGACCAGAGGTTTATTAATTTTATTGGTTTTTTCATAAAAGCAATGCTTGGTTTTATTTATTAGTTCAGTAGTTTTCTTACTTTTATTATATTGATTTCTCCTTTAATTTTTAGAATTTCTAATTTGGCATTTATTTCAGGATTTTTAATTTGTTCTTTCTATATTTTTAGCTGCATATTTAGTTCATTCATATCTTCTTTCTCTAATTGATTCATGTAAACATTTAAAGATATGAAATATCCCCTGACAGTTGCTTTTAGTGTATCCCATAAGTTTTGGTACATTGTCTCATTATTGTCATTATCTAGGATGAAATTAATTCTTTCTATAATTTGTTGCTTGATCCACTCATTCTTTAAAATGAGGTTATTTAGTTTCCATATAATTCTAGATCTATTTCTTTCTGGCCCAATATTGCATATGATTTTTATTGCATTATGATCTGAGAAAGATGTATTCACTATTTCTGCCTTTCTGTAATTGATCATTAGGGTTTTATGTCCTAGTACATGGTCAATTTTTGTGTAAGTGCCACGTACTGCAGGAAAAAAAAGCGTATTCCTGTCTATCCCCATTCAATTTCTTCCATAGGTCTATTGCATCTACCTTTTCTAACAATCTGTTTACCTCCTTAACTGCCTTCTTGTTTATTTTATGATTAGATTTATCTATATCTGAGGGAAGGAAGTTGCTGTCTATGTCTTCCTATAACTCCTTCAACTTCTTCTCCAATAATTTGGATGCCATACAATTGGGTGCATAGATATTTAATATTGAAATTAGTTTATTTTCTATGGTACATTTTAGAAGGATGTAGTTTTGTTCCTTACCTCTTTAAACACTATATATTTTTGCAAATGCTTTGTCTGAGATCAGGATTGCTACCCCTGCTTTTTTCACTTCAGCTGAAGCAAAATATATTTTGCTCCAATCTTTTACCTTTACTCTATATGTATCTCTCTGCTTCAAATGAACTTCTTATAAGCACATATTGTAGGATTCTGGTTTTTAATCCACTCTGCTATGCACTTACTTTATAAGGGAAAGAACATCTCATTCACATTCAAAGTTATAATTACTAACTCTTTATTGCCCTCCATGTTATCTTCCCTCTGTTTGTCTTTTTCCCCCATTTTTCACTTTATCCATATTCCTTAGTATTTTGTTTCTAAATACCATCACTTCTTATGTGTTTGCCCTCCTTTTCTTCAACCCTCCTCCCCTTTCTTTCCCCTTTCCCTTTGGCCCTTCTTTCTTCCTTTCCTTCTGTTAGTTCCCTTCCCCCACTTTTCCCCTTTTGATACTTGAAAGGTAATATTAGTTTCTTAACTTAATTGAGTGTATGTATGTTAACTTTAAGTCAAATCTGATGAGAGTAAGATTCTCACCTCCTCCCTTCTTTCCCTTTATTTCAATAGGTCTTTTTTTTCCTATTAAAGTAATGCGATTTACCCCATTCAATCACCTCTATCCTCCCATCTCTTTCCTGTCCCCCTTTTTAAAGGGGGTATTGTTTTTACATCATTCTGAGTCACAAAAAAGTCATGAATGTCCATCACTTCTGACCAAGTATATTCTCTCTAATAGAGTTACAATTCGCATGAGTTTTTAAAGTATTTCTCCCAGGATATAGCCCGTTGCATCTTATTGTATAGCAGTTTTTTCTTTACCTTTTTTTATCTTTTCAAATGTCTCTTGAGTCTCCTGTTTGAAGTCCAAATTTCCTTTTAAGATTTTGTCTTTCCATCAGGAAAAGTTGGAAGTCTCCTGTTTCATTAAATTTCCATATTTTCCCCTGGAAGAGAAGATTCAGTTTTGCCAGATAGCAAATTCTTGACTGCATTCCAAGCTCCCTTGCTTTCCAGAATATCTCATTCCAGGCCCTTTGATCTCTTAATGTTGATGCAGGCAGTAACTGTGTAATCCTCACTATGGCTCATTGGTACAATATTCCTTGGTGTTGTCATTTGGCATCCCTTTCTGGAGAGTATCAATGTATTCCTTCAGTAACTATTTTACCCTCTGATTCCATGATGTCAAGGAAATTTTCCATCACTAAATCCTGTAATATATAATAATAAGTCCAGCCTTTTTTTTCAGGGAAATGAGGTTATTTAGTTTCCAATATTTTCAGGGAAACCAATGATTCTTAAGTTGGCTCCACCCCTTTTGGAATTTGATTTTGCTATTCAATTTTAGTGGAACAATTTTCAATTTGTGTTACTAATACAGAATATCAAGACATGGAGACAATGAGGTTCTAGAGTAAGAATCTGATGCCTAATTGCATTGTTAAGTGGTTGACAGACTTATGAATTAAAGAAATGGGCTGCCAGGAGGTAGTGCAAAAGCATGAATGCTGAAATCTCTTCATATTCTAGTCTAATGCTGCCATTGCTTTGATGTTGGACTTCCATTCCATTAAACATAAGGACACCCATGAAATAGTGCAGTTGTCACATTGCAATAGAAGCCAAACACATTACAACATATATGAGTCCCTGCAATCTGTGTATGAAATTATAAAATCGGAGATTAAATTTATATATATTATTATTTTTTAATTAATTTTGTTAAATATTTTCTACTTACCTTTTAATCTGACTTGGTTCTATCAGGAGTCTCAGGAATGACTTGCAAGTGGCATTTTTGAAACTTCTGGCATAGTGTATAGGGTATGTGACATGGAGGCAGGAAGAAGTGAATTCAAAGCTTGCATTATTAATAGGCATGGAGACTAGTAGATACACACAGACATCAAAACCTAGTAGCTCCTTATTGCCTCCATCAGCAAACACAAACTCTTAAAATTTAAAACCTTTCATCAATTGTCTCCTGACTACTTTCACAAACATTCTGCATACAGGAATCTGTAATGAAGTTATCCAAAGATATTTAAGCATTCAATGATCTCCATGGTCTTGGTTACCTAAAAAAATTCCTTTACCTTCAATTTATTTATTTACAAATTAAATTTATACATTCAGTTATTTGCCATTAATTATTTGCTACCCTAATTAAATTGATTAATAATTACCCATTAACTCTTTCTCTTTTTATTCATCACAATAAGAGTGGCATAATGAAGAGGGTGATGAATTTGTCAACAGAATATGAAGGATTGGATCACGGCTTTCCCATTCCTTAGCTACAAAACCTTGAGAAAAGTATATGTCTCTAAGCCACTCTGTAAAATGGAATAATAATGTTTGCAATGGAGATTCTTAATGTTTTATGTGACATGGATCTTTTTGGAAGTCTTGTGAAGCTGATGGTCCCTTTCTCTGAATGATATTTTAAATGCATAAAGTACACAAAAATAACAAAGGAAACCAATCATGAAATACAGTTGTCAAACTTTTTTTTAAAGCAAACAAACAAACAAAATCCTAAGTTTATGGAACTTAGGGTTTGAAAACATGTTAGTAAATGTGCTTTGGAAATCATAAGGCACTATATAAATTCTATAACAAGTACAATTCTGAGCTATTGAGCATTCCATTCCACATACTAAGAATGATCCCCATCCTTTCTACCAATTTATTTCCCTCATATTAAAAATCTAGCTTAAAATTCCTTCAGTCTTCTTTGTTAAAAAATAACCGATTACAATATTGTTCTTGAATCCTTTTATCATTTATAAACTGCATTAGAATTATTTTTATCAGTAATGATTGATATACTGCTGTAAAACATTGGGCTATTTCAAATAAAGAAATATTCCCCTAATTATATCTCTGTAGTACCTGGCACAATGAACTTTTTATTGGTTGTTCTCTATTTCTAGAGTGTTCTTTCTCCTTATGGCTTCTTCTCAGAATTCCCCATTTTCCTTCAAATTCATCATAACTACTAATTTTTGGGTTTTTTTTGTTTTTGCAAGGGAAATGGGGTTAAGTGGCTTGCCCAAGGCCACACAGCTAGGTAATTATTAAGTTTCTGAGACTGGATTTGAACCCACGTACTCCTGACTCCAGGGCCGGTGCTTTATCCACTACGCCACCTAGCTGTCCCACATCTACTAATTTTTAGAAAAAAAATCTCAACTGATTCTCCCAGTAATTTCTAGTATTAGATCCTCTAATATCTAGAGCCTCCTAGTAATTTCTACAAGCAAACTGCCTTTTCTCAACTTGAATATTGTTTCCCTTTTTCATCTTCTGGGAAAGGATGTTTTTTATTTTGTGTTTCTACCTCCTATGCCTATTACACAATTTCTGAAACAATGAAGGTGCTTAATAAATGATTGATGAGTTTTTCACTGTGATTAGTTGGCTACTAAGATTTTAGGCTGTTACATTTGGTGTTGTTTTGTTTTTACTACTTTAGGAAGTATAAAAAGCAAATCAACTGTATTTCCCAGAATAGGTTTATGTGTTTATATTGCATTATGAACAGAGATCTGGCATCTCAGAAGCAAAGTTCAAATTCAACATCAAATGCAATCTGGCTCTGTGACTGACTTGGAAAATCATTTAACTTGTCTTAAAGCTCCAGGCAACTTCCTAAGATCTACTGATATCCCACTTCCCTACAACTACAACTGTGTGAGGTAAGTATTCCAGTACTATGAATAGGAAATGGATATATAATTTCATTAGCATAGAGAATGAATGAATGAGGAAATTTCTAGTAGCACTATATTTTGGGATTCTCTTGGCAATTAATAATCTCAAGTAGTTATCTAAAGATTTAGAGGTTAAGGGGTGTCTAGGTAGCACAGTGGATAAAACACCGGCCCTGGAGTCAAGAGTACCTGGATTCAAATTCAGTCTTAGACACTTAATAATTACCTAGCTGTGTGGCCTTGGGCAAGCCACTTAACCCCATTTGCCTTGCAAAAAAACTAAAAAAAAGGAATTAGAGGTTAAATGTCTTGTCCAGGATCACATAGGAAATATTTCGGAGGTAAGACGTGAACCCACATCTTCTGGTCTCTGAGGCTAGATTTCTATCCACTGTGCAACACTGCTCTTCATACCATAGGTTTTAATAACTTTAATATGTAGATTAGGAAAATGGAGTCAGAAATAATCAGGAAAAATTTCTTTTGTTTTTCTATTCATTTGTTATAAAATTTTTTTTAGCAAGGCAATAGTGTTAAGGTCACACAGCTAAGTGTTGAAACTGGGTTTGAACTCATACAAGCCATACAACTCTTTCCACTATGTCATTTGAGCTTCTGGTCTCCCAACTTTGAATCCAACCAGGTAGTCAATAAGCATTTATTATCTTCCTAGAATGCATCTTAGTGGCACAGTAGATACAGCTCTAGATTTAGAGTCCAGAATCCTCCCCTTCATAAGCTCAAATCCAAGCTCAGGGCCTTGCTAGCACTGTGATGCTAGGTACTTAATCATATTTGACTCAGTTTCTCATCTATAAATGAACTGGAGAAGGAAATGGCAAACCACTCCAGAATTTAGGCCAAGAAAATTCCAAATGGCATGGAGAGTTGGATAGAACTGAAAAATGACTCAAATATGAAGCATCTACCTACTTTGTATGGGTGTGTTCTAAGAAATAATGATTCAAATATAAAAATGAAAGTCCCTGTCCTCAAGGGGCTTATTGTTCAATCTCAGTAGATGGAGACAACATTTAAAAGAAAACTGAAAAAAATCATTTTCGTCCTTTTGTGGACAAATGTCTACTGTCTATTGGCAAAAAGGTCTGTTTTTGGCATATTACATATTTAGGCCATTGATGTTAATAATATCATTGCTTATCTAGATGTGAAGGTGATCTTCTAGCAGGATTTTTCTTTTGAACTAAAATAATGGGAATACTTTCATTCAGTTTTTTTCAAATTCCTTATATATAATATCACTGTTCCCCAAGTGAAGAATTCCCAACTGATTTTATTCAGTTCCTTCAAAGCTTTAAAGTTTGTCCTGTGTAGTTCAGCTTACTGATGCATAGATTGGAGGATGCCCTTAGTGCATAATGAGGATTTCAATTCATAACCCTGTGTGGAAAACTGTGCTTCTTTATGTTGGCATTTCACCCAAGGCAATATTTAACCGAAGGAGGAAAAAGGAAAAATAAATAAAGAAAAAGTTTAACCATAGTACACTTCTGAAATCCGATAGATAAAAGGTAACCAATAGATGAACTGAAAAGCAGTGAAAATTAAATATTGAATATATTTTTTAAAAGTTTTAAAGTTATTTTTAAAAGTATTAGCTTATCAGTAGCATTCACTTTTGGAAAGTCTGGATTAATTAAGCAAAGCCCACACTCTGCAGATAATAAAACTTAATTTAAAAGAGAAAATAATTGTTTTTTTAAAACATATAGTTCATCGATCCCAAATATCAAAGGAAGAAGAAAATATTTCTTAAGTGTAATACATATATGTATATATATATATATATATATATGTATATGCCCATATATTTCTATAAAAGATGCTACATTGGAATGTATACATATATATGAAATTTATTTTCATGATTGGAAAATTTTGGAAACTAAGAGATTATCCACCAATGGGGGATGTTTGAACAAATCATCATATATGAATGTAATGGAATATTATTTGTTGTAAGAAATGATAAATGACATGACTTCAGAGAAACTTGGAAGATCTGTATGAAACAATGCATAGTGAAGTTGTCACAACTTTAACAATTCTTACAATTACATTACTGTGACTTATCTTGATAACTATGCACCAAAATTTCAGAGAACAAATGATAATACTCTAAACCTCCATTTAAGGAGAGATAAAAATTGAGATAGCTCTTCATCAGTTTCTATCTAAACTGCCTTAGGATTTCTCTAACATTTCCACATTGGTTATCTTTCTCCTTTCTTTTCAGTTTTTTTTTTTTTTGTGTGCATTTTCTTCTCCCCATTAGATTGTAAGTTCTTGAGGGAAGAAAGTGCCTCTCTTTTCCCATTTGTTTCCACAGCATTTACTACAGTGAGTGTTACAGAGTAGTCACTTAGATGTTTATTTCATATTGCAACATATTTCCCACTTCTAGACAGAGAATGATTTCCTTTTTCAGAAATAATCAATGGAAGAATTTCTTTTGTTTTTCTATTCATTTGTTATGAAGATTTTTTTAAGCAATGCAATGGTGCTAAATTACTTGCCCAAGGCCACACAGCTAATAAGTGTTTAAACTGCATTTGATGGATAAAGCACAGGCCTTGGAATCAGGAGTACCTGGGTTCAAATCCAGTCTCAGACACTTAATAGTTACCTAGCTGTGTGGCCTTGGGCAAGCCACTTAACCCCATTTTCCTTGCAAAAAAACAAAACGAAACAAAACCAAAGGAAACAAAACAAAATGGATTTGAACTTAGGTCCTCTTGACTCCAGGGACAGTGATTTGTCTATTTGCACCATCTATCTACCCTTATAAAACTGTTTTTATTTTTTTCCTTATAATCAAATGGAGAAAATAGATTTTCTGTTCAATGAAAAAATAAAATTAAATATAAATGTAAAGCCTGGAATAAGGGTGAATTGCATATATTGTATATAAATAAAATAAATCATGAAATATTTTCTAAAGAAACAAAAATTCATATAAAAGACAAATTGATGTAGTCCATAGACAATTCTTCTTTTGAGAAGTCCTACATTCACTTCTGATCTTTTATATATGCTATATGTTTGACCCCGTACAGTTTATTTTATACCCAACCATTATTGCTTACTGAGAATGTGATTGTAGGCAAATCACTTAACCTTTCTTGGTATCCTCATCTATAAAAATGAAAGGGGATTAACCTGTATAGCTCTGAACTCCTGTCCAATTCTATAACTATAATTTTATTATTCTCTTCATGCCCAAGGATACTATGATTATTTATTACAGAGAAGATGCTGATTTTCATTGGTAGAGTTAAGATTTTTTCACCTCTGGAGAACTATATGATGAAATTGCAAATTTTTTTAAAGTAAAAAATGATATCTACAGTATTTCATTATGATCCATTGTGAATTCAATAGCTCCACTGTAATTGGTAAAGGTATTAAAAAGATATAGACTATTAAAAGAATGTTAGAAAATCTAAGCATCATTCTAAATATGATTTTAGACATAATTCATTCATAGCTCTAAGTAAAGCTTTTAAAGGTTTATAAATATTTGGTAGGAAGAAAAAGCCATGTTTCAGTGACCTGTGAAAGTCTGTCATCTTTAAAAAGAAATAAGTCACAAAAACCTTGAGATTAAAATGAAATCCCTGGATCATGCTATGCTTTAATTTCAATTGGTTTGTACAACTGACAGCTGATAGCTATGTAATGGAGAGGGCAAAGAGATAAAGCTATATATAGAATAAAAATATTCACACTGAATATTCTTTCCTGATATAATGTAAGGAAAACAAACAAAATCTTTATCCACTAAACAGATATTCTAGAAATTTCCTTTGAACTTGTATATATTTGCAAACAAACATTTAGAGTTTTCTATATGTTTCTTTTCTCAGTCTCATATGTGAGTCTATTCATTATTTTCTATACAGAACTATTTCTTATTGTTAGCCATTTTTAATTATGTCCAACTCTTCATGACTCTATTTCTTTTTTGTTTTTGCTTTCAGCAGGCCAAATATACAGAGTGGTTTGTCATTTCCTTCTGTATTTCATATTGCAGATGAAGAAACTGAGACAAACAGAGTTGACATAACTAGTTGTTCTCTAGTTGAGATCAGATTTGAATTTAAATAGATGAGTCTTCCTGACCCCAAGCTGGTAGAGTTAGCTATCTTCCAGGTCTTTAGTTTTAATCTATGATGGTCAGTTGATGGAAAATTGCCCAGCATGTCTTTAAAAAAATAAATTTTTCATTCATTTTTCCAACTAAATATAGTTTTCAACAATGGTTTTTTTTAAGATTTGAGTTTGTTTTTCTCCCTCTCCTTGATGGAGAGCAATCAATATAGATTATATATGTATAAGTAATTAAACTTATTTGCATATTAATAATATTGTGAAAGAACAATCAAAACAAAAAGAAAAAAATCAGCAAGAGGCAAAATGCATAAAACAGAAAAAAATATTTAAAAATTGAAATTTATATACTTTGGTCTGCATTAAGACTCCTTAGATCTTTCTCTGAATGTGGATAGTTTTTTCCATCTCAAGGCCTATAGAACTGTCATTAATTATTGTACTGCTGAGACAAGCAAGTTCATTATTGTTGATCATCACACAATGTCAGTACATAACTTCCAGACTTATGTATTCACACATACACACACACACACACACACTCACACACACACGCACACACACACACACACACACACACACAACACACAAACACATACACTTAATTTTCTTTTGGGGAGGGAACAGGAGCAAAATGTCCCCCTGAACTTACTAGTTGCTCAGGATTAGTACTGCAGAAAAAAAATTAGGGGACAGAAAATTTCTAAAACTGAGTTGGAATAAAAATAGGACTGAATTTCTAGAAAAAATACTAAGATATTACTGAGTTATCATTATGCCATACATCTAGTCTTCAGAGAGAGAAATTCAGAGGAAATTCTTTCATCCTAATCCTCACTTTCCAATCTTAAGTAATATATAGGAAATATCCTAAAAGTAGAAGTTCTTAGCTTTTTTTTTGTCATGGACTTCTTTGGTAGTATGATAAAGTTTTTAGAGCACTTTCAGGATAATTATTATGTATTTATAAAATATAATACAAAGTATTAGAAAGTAACAAAATAGATTGAAATGCAATTATTAAATAGTTCAGGTTCACAGACCAGGTTAACAATCCTCACATTAGATTGCTGTAAATGATATTGATGATGATAATGATGATGATGATTATGATGATGATGATGATGATGATGATGGTGTTTGTCCTTCATTCTTGAAGAAGACCATGGCATCAGCGAAGTGATACCATGCCTTGCATGTAAATTGAATTTGAAAGAGGTGGTGCTATGGTAAGTCACTAGCCTCACTTTCTCCTCTAGAATCATCTGAGTCCAATGATCAGATAGGAAGGATGATTAGAGATTGCACTGGATGTGAGGAAATCAGTGTTAAGTGTTCTGTAAAAGGTCACATAGTCAGTCCAATGTCTGAATGTTTGAACTCAGGTTCTCCTGGCTTCTTATCTTCTGTGCTACCTAGATGACCTATATTGATGCTTTTTAAAGTCTACTGTTACTACCTAATTCCTTTTTTAAATTTTTTTCGTAATTTATTTGCATTTTATTTTCTCCAAATACATGTGAAAACAGTTCTTAACACTCATTTTTAAAACTCTTGAGTTCAAAATTCTCTCCTTTCCTCACTTCCCATCCCCATCATCGAGACAAGCAATTTGATATAGGTTATACAAATGTAGTCATGAAAAACAGCTTTCCATATTAGTCATGTTGTGAAAGAAAATATACTAAAAGAAAACTCAAGAAAAATAAAGTAAAAAAATGCTTAAACTTGTATTTAGATACCATAAATTCATTGTTTGGGTATGGATAGTATTTTTCATCATATGTCCTTTAAAGTTGTCTTCGATCATTGTACTGCTGAGAATAGCTAAGTCATTCATTGCTGATCATTTTAAATATTGCTATTATTTTGTTCACAGTCTATTTTACTTTTTATTAGACATGCATGTCTTTCCAGTTTTTTCTGAAAATTTTCTGCTCAATATTTAATCTATATGGCACGATAGTATTACACCAAGACTGGGTGTAATTTATTCAGTCATTCCTGAATTGATGGATATTCTCTCAATTTCCAAATCCCTACCACTAGAAAAGAGCAGCTGTAAATATTTCTATACATATAGGTATTTTTCATTTTGTTTATTTTATTGTCATGGACTCCTTTTTTAATATGATAAAGTTTATAGACCATTTTCAGGATAATGCTTATATATACAGAAAATATAATACAAAGTATTATATGGAAACAAAATACACTGGAATACAATTATTAAAAAGTTCAAGTTCACAAACCAGGTTAACAATCTTCACATTAGTTTAATGTCTTTTTGGATATAGATCTCTTTTTTGGATATAGATCTAGTAGTAATGTCACTACTAGGTCAAAGGGTTTTATAGACCTTTGCTCATAGTTCCAAATTGCTCTCAAGAACAGTTGAATCCATTCACAACTCCACCAACAAAACATTAATATCTCATTTTCCCCCACATCCCTTGAAATATTTGCTATTTTCCTTTTCTGTCCTATTAGCCAGTGTGATAGGAGGGACAGAGGAGTTCAGAATTATTTCAGTTTTGCTTTACTATGATCAGTGGCAGTTTAGAGAACCTTCTCATATGGCTATAGAGAGCTTTGTTTGCTTCATCTAAAATTCATATCTCTTAATAATTTAGCAATTAGGGAATGGATTCTATTTTTATAGATTTGACTCAGTTCTGTTTTTGAGAAATGTTTTATTCTATTTTTGAGAAATGAGATTTTGATCATGGAAACTTGCTTCACAATTTTTCACTAAAATTGCTAAATGTATTTCCCTCCATCCTATCCCCCATCCCCACATTTATCCTATTCTTTCTCCTTTCACCTTGTTCCTCTTCAAAATATTTTGCTTTTGATTGCTTCCTTTCTAAATCTATCCTCTCTTCTACCCATCCTTCTCTTATCTCCTTCCCCTTCAACTTTCCTTTAGAATAAGATAGATTTTTATTCATAGTTTATACCACACAATACACTCCCATATTTTTATGTTATTTTCTCTGAGTTAATTCTGATGAGAATAAGGTTCACCTGTCTGTTATGTTCCCTTGTCTCTCCCCACCATGGAAATTTTTTCTTACCTCTTTCATGTGTATTACCCATATTCTACTCTCCCTTTCCTTTTTTCTCCCAGTTCATTCCTCTTTCTCACTTCTTAATTTTACTTTTAGATATAATCACTTAATATTCAATTCAAACCTGTGCCCTCTGCCTATATATCCACATAACTGCCTTCATAATGAAAAGAAGTTTTGTGAATTATAAGTATCATCTTCCCATATAGGAATGAAAATTTTATCTTATTCAATCCCTTATGATTTTCCCTTTCCTATTTACCTTTTTATGCTTCCCTTTACTTTTATATATAAAAGTCAAGTTTCCTATTAAGCTCTGGCTTTTTCATCAAGCATACTTGGAAGTCTTCTATTTCAATGAATATATTATTTTTCTCCTGAAGAAGTATGCTTAATTTTATGGGTAAATATTTCTCTCTTGTGTTCCTAACTCTTTTGTCCTCCAGAATATGATTTTTCAAGACCTCCAATCCTGTAATACAGAAACTACTAAACTTATGCATCTCCTATAATGGAGAGTTTGAAGTGTTTCTTTCTGGCTGTATGCAATGTTTTCTCCTTGACACAGGAATTCTGAAATTTGATTATAATATTATTGAACGTTTTCATTTTGTGATCTCTTTTAAGAGACAATGAAATAATTCTTTCCATTTCTATTGTACTCTCTTGTTATAGGATATCAGGAAACTGTTCCTTGATAACTTCTTTAAATATGTTGCCTAGGATCCTTTTTGATCATGGCTTTCAGTTAATCAATTCCATTGATTTTTAAATTATCTGGACATTTTCTAGCTCAGTTGTTTTTCTAATGAGATAGTTTAAATTGTCTTTTTTCATTCTTTTGCTTTTGTTTCATTGTTTCTTGATTTTTCATAAAGCCATTAATTTCCATTTCCTTAATTTTTAAATTCTCATTTTCTTGATTTTTAAAAAAAATTGTCTTTATTTTTCACCATTTTTGCAAAGTTTTGAGTTTTATATTTTCCTCCTTCCCACTTTTTCTTCCCTTCTCCCCTTGCCAGAGAGCAATCCAATATAAGTTGTACATTTATACTCGATATAGATTCATAATGATTTTGTCATGAAAGAATAATCAAATCCAAAGAGAAGGAAAAAATAGAGAGAAAAACTACAATACTTGAGACAACTTTTAAAAATTGAATATGTATGCATTTAAACCCTCACTGGTTATGGATGGCATTTTCCATCACAAGTCTCTTATAATTGTCCTTGATTATTGTGCTGCTGAAATGAACAAGTTCATCATAGTTGATCATTAGCCATTGTTAATGTGTAAAATATTCTTCTTATTGTACTCATTTCACTCAACATCAGTTCATATAGGTACTTGCAGGTTTTTCTGAAATTCTGTCCCTCATGATTTCTTATAAAACAATAGTGTTCTATCACATTCACATACCACAATCTGTTCAATCAATCCTCAGTTGATGAACATTTCCTTTTTATCACCATGAAAAGAGCTACTCTGAAAATTTTTGCAAATATTTATGTTTTTTATCCTTTTTGTTGATCGGTTTGGAATATAGACCTAGTAGTGGCATTGCTACATTAAAGAATATGCAGAGTTTTGTTACCCTTTGGGCATATCAATTCTACTTTTTAAGGAGTTTTTTCCCTCCCCTTCAGTGAATGTTTATGCCTCTTTTTCATTGTCCAATTCTAATTGTTAAGATATTATTCTCCTCTTTGGCTTTTTGTACCTCTTTTACCATCTGGTTTCATCTATTTTTAAGGTGCTATTTTCTGGATTATTGTGTGTGTGTGTGTCTCTTTTACTACTGGCGTACTTTTCATAATTTTGTTGTATCACTCTCAGTTATCTTCTTAATATTTCCTCTACTCCTCTTATTTGATTTTCAAAAATCTTTTTTGAGCATTTCCAGGACATAAGAACAAATCATAATTTTCTTGGAGCCTTTGAATGTATGAGATTATATTTTATTAGATTCTGAGTGTGTGTTTTGTTCTTTCTTGTCACCACAATAACTTTCTATGGTCAGATATTTTTTTCTCTTGTTTGCTCATTTCTCCAGCTTATTTCTTGACTTTTAACTTTGCAAAAGTGGGGCTCTGCTACCAGGGTGGAAGGGCCAAGTTTCAGGGGTTTTGTTTGGTTGGCTGGAGAACCATTTTATCCCCATACTTTTGTGGTATACTCTTTACAGGACCTTATCAGTTTCTAATAAGTATGCTGTGAGCTAAATGAAGCATTCAATCAATTTTGAATCCATGTAATTGTGTTAATTCACATTAATAAATTTTCTGTATAAATGATATGAAATACTTTGTCAAATTATTTGTTTACACTTACCTTTAACATAATTTTTATACTACTACTAAGACTAAAAGTCTTATCAAAGAAAAGATACAAATTAATTTTCATCTAAAACTATCAACTCTTGATAAGAATAGTTCATGATCTAGGCTGTGTAAGCATGTTTTATTTTTTTAAATATCTTGAAAATTGTAATTCTATGTAATTGGTTTCCTTTCCAATTCTATATATTTTATTTTATATACTTAAAATGTCATTCTATTGGAGAAAAGAAAGGGGTCAATGAAATAACAAAATGTGAAGAATATATGTAGGGACAGCTAGGTGGATAGACCACCAGCTTTGTAGTAAGAAGGACCTGAGTTCAAATGTGGCCTCAGACACTTAATAATTGCCTAGTTATGTGACCTTGGGCAAGTCATTTAACCCCATTGCCTTAATTAATTTTTTAAAAAGAATACATGTAAAGAAATTGAATTCTTTTGATTGCTGCTTCCTTTCACATATTTTACCCATTTATTAAGGTTCTAGAATTCTACAAAGAATAAGTGCCATTGGAGATTTCTCTTACCTTAAAAAATATAAGGACAATATTTGTGCTTCTCAGAAGATTTATTATTTCCCATGATCTTCAAAAACTTGAATATCAACATGGCATAATACATAGAATTCTACATTTGGAGTGAGAAAGATCTGAGAAGAAACTTTTATGGTATATTAGTGCTTTTGAAAAGATTACATATTCTACCTTTTTCATTTGTGAATTTTGTCCTATACATCCTTTCTGGTAATTTTTTTTAATGACAATTCATGTCACAATATCAAATTATATGTCAATTTCATTTAGGACAGCTTGTGAAATTTAATATAAATTTTTCTTATCTCTTCCCTTTCTAGAGCATAGTATTTCATAAGTGGTAATTGTTTTCAATGTAATATTTTTCCTGATGACTGCCAGTGTCATCATAGAATAAGATGACCAATTCTCCACTTAGAGGGCATTTCTTATTTCTTTTGAAATTTGCTCTCTAAGGACTTGTAGGCCATTGTCCCATCAATTACAATTTATTTTGGAATTCTGGTTTCTTCTATACTGACAATATACATATTTTTCTGTTTCATATCTTCTAGTTTCATATTAATTAAATTCAATAATTATCTAGTAAGACACTCCTATGTGTAAAGGAACACAATGGATCATGTATTTAGAATACCAGTAGGCAATATTTAAAGATAATCTAGGCACTCTGTGAGTCTTAGTATACTGTGTTCTCTTCCCATTCCATCTGCTACTATCATTTAAAGTAACTTGTTTTCATCATCTATGACAAGAGAACTATAACATTTGAACTTAAATAACCTAGTTGCCTTCTCATCTCAAAGGAATAGTAGGGATAACTCAGATTTGAATGTCATTTTGCATTTTTCCTTTGATTTATGAGTTTTATTAATAAATAGTTTATTCACCATGATTACTCTATTAGTTATGTCTTTCTGTGCTCAGACAAAATGGTACTAAACAGCATTGGAACCATATTTAAAATCTTTTCCCTTGAGCAAGCCCTTATTGAGTTTATACTCTGCTGAAATAACTATAAATATATTAGAATCATAGATAGAGAGCTGAAGGGCACTAACTCCCTGAATTTACCAGTTAAGTAAGTGTTACTGTGATTTCTCCAAGGTCACAGAAATGTAAAATGGCAGAACTGGAATTTGAATCCAAAGTCTCCTGCCAATATCCTAGTTGTTTTTCCTTGAATTTAAAGAACATTCATTTTCTTTGATTCCATCTCCAGAATAAGGAAAATGGGTCTTTGAAAAACATTTTTGAGATTTCCATTTTGATTTTGTTACAATTATAAAAAATAATGAAAGTTGTCTTCCTTTTTGTTGATTCATCATTACCAAATTATCTCTTTTTTATGTCACTGGACATTTTTTATCCTGAACCACAAAATCAAATACTTTGGCTTTCTACTTAATTGTAGCCCTGGGCTCCTGAACTTGAAAACAGTAAAAATGCTTTGTAGCCATCCTAAAACTTTTTTTTAAAGGAAATAAAAGAAAAAGACACTTGCCATATTTAGAAGGATTCACTATGCAGCCTTTGATCATGCAGGAATTAAAAAAAGTACTGGAGAAAATAATAATGGTTACTCATATCATTTTTCTTAAAACAACTTTGTCGTCCTCTCTCAAGATAATGCCACAGGCTAAAATGAAGACCAACTAGAAATATTGAAAAGAAAAAAAAATTACAGGGACAGTGAACTTGGTTCTAGTTTTTAATTATCTAGGATGATAGTTTAGTTAATCAGGACAAAAGACTCTTGAATAGAAACAGATGATTCTGTTAAGGATTATTCTTCTATACACCAATGACCTATCATGGCTAGATTAGCTAACCTAAAGAACAAGTAGTTAAGAAAAAGGTGATTTTTAAAACTATTACCCTCATGCTTCTAAATCACATTCCAAAGTGCTTTATTGATCACTACCCTTGCAAAACTATAGTTTGCTAAGACAATGCCATTAGATGATAATTCAGAACCTGGCAAGGATTCTTCTGTAGAGAATGTCATTGTAGGGAGCAATTAAACCAGCCCCTCTCTGGAGGCACATGAGAGACACTCAGAGATTTTCACAGAATCTGACCGTCATACTTTAAATTTTGTATCCTGTTAAGTTCTTCTTGGAATGTAGGTCTTTACTGCTTCTCATTGATGGAGAAGAACTTTTCACAAAATCCCCAAATGCTTATGTATAGGAATATTGAATGGTCTTGTTTCCCTCATGCTCTCTCATTTTTTTACTCCTATTTCTATAATACATAGTACATTATATCCAAATATGATTTCTAGCTATTATATGTTGATTGACAGATTATTTGTACATTCAATCTTGTACTTCCCAACCTGTATGCTACTAACCAGTCAAGGAAGAGAAATGAATTCAGATTCTCCAGTAGAGATGCTGCTTTTTTATGATTAATGGTTTTTCTTATTTTAAAACCCAAGGATATAAATTTGATCATGATAACAGCTCAATTTATTGTGAATATTATTATTTCTATTAATAAAAGTATAACTTTAAATTTTGCCAAATATTTTACTAACATAAGTCTAACCACATCTTGTAGGGTGAATGGTGTTATTATTTGTATTTTAGAGGCTACACCAACAGAGATGGAATTTTTAGAAGTTCTGTGACTTGTCCAGTGTTACACAGCTCGTAAATTTCTGAGATGGAATCTGAACCTAAGTCTTCTTGACTCTCAATCTATTTTTTTAACCACTACAACATGATTTCATTCTATTAAATTCGTTGTTCCTAATCACTTGCCTTATTTTCCAGGCATTATTAGGAGGAATTTTGGAAAGATTATATTTCAAAGTTACTTACGTATTTTTACAATATTTTTGTTGTCAATTGGGACGTCCTAACTTCCTAACTTTTGGAATGAGAGGACTGGTATGCAGTATAATACTCCTCTCTTTCTGTATATTCCCTTACAATTATCTAGTTAGGAAAGCAAAAGAAAACAAAACAAACCATCTCACATAAAAGAGGAATGATGTTTCATGTGACTAGATTGAAGGAGGTGGCTTTTTTTAATTACAAGGTTACAACCCTATCTGTTTGAAGATGGCCCATTTTTAAAATATCTTTGTTCTTGTTGAATCATTTTTCAGTAATGTCCCACTCTCCAAGAAGCCAATTGCGGTTTTCTTGGCAAAAATACAGGAGTAGCTTGCCATTTCCTTCTCCAGTTCATTTAATAGTGTTACATGACTTGTTTAGGGTTACAAGGGCTATCAGTGTCTGAAACCAGTTCTGAACTTGGGAGGATCACCCATCCTGACTATGCTTGCTAGCTGTCACCTAATTTAAAATAGCACAGACATTCCAATAGATTCACTTATCATGAGTTGTAGTGTAGAGAATAGAATGCAAGTGATAAGAAACGAGTTTCCAATTACCAAAGGAAGCTGTAGAGTATACTTTTGAGATCCTAGAAAAAGTAGTTGGTAATGTTGTGGTATTCTCTTTGCACATCACTAGTCTAACCACAAACAGTTGGAATTATAGAAGGAAACAAACTTGGAACCTCAGCTCTTTTAGAAATGTACCCATCAATTGCTTGGATTCCGGCCAGGTCAGTGGCTATACTTATCTCTGGTTCTGTAATGATTCTGGTTCATTGCCAAGCCTGTGGTGGCATCTCGATCTCCCTCTTTCTCTCTTTTGAGGGTGGTATCTATCCATATCATTTCATATTAATAATTCTTTGTTTATTTAATAGAATTTTCTATATATTCATGTAGACTGAAAGATTTTTGTCTCTTTTTTTGTAATTCATTTACAAGAAGTTCAATTTCATTTTTCTAATAGCTAGAATTTATATATTGTTGTATGTATTGAAGCATCATATTTGATCCTCACAAAAATCTTTACCATTATTATCTTCATTTTATATAATAAAAATATAAGATATTCAAAGGATATGAATAGAGAATTTTCTTTTTCCTGGATTAATTTCTTTTTATTTAAACTTATTATTTATTTTCATACATATGAACATGCATATTTCCAAGTTACAAAAGTTCCCTCCACCTCCCTTTCCACCCCACTCTTCTCAGCAGGGAAGAGTTAGGTTAGCATTTTATATACCTATTTTGATAATCATGTTTCCAAGTTAGTAATTTTTGGAAATAGGATTAAGGGAAAGAGGTACATAAGAGATAATTTTTATAAAGTGTTCATCAGATTCAGAAGGGTTGTTTTTCTTTCCATGTGTTTTGTTTTGTTGGGTGTGGTTTGGTTTTCTTCCTCTGGATGGGGATAATATAGTCCATAACCAGTCAAATACAGTTGTCCTAGCTTTCTGGACTACCAAGAGGAGCTTCTTCCATCAAGGTTATTCATCTCATAAAGTAGTTGATGTGTACATTGTTCTCCTGGTTCTCCTCCTTTATCTGAGCATCAGATCCCATAAGACATTCCATGCTTCTCTAGAGTCTGACCTTCTATGGTTTCTTATAGAACAATAGTATTCCATAGCATTCATGGACCATAACTTGTTTTGTCATTTCCCAATTGATGGACATCCACTTAATTTCCAATTCTTTGCCACTACAAAAAGAGTTGATTATATATATATATATATATACTTTGGACCATGTAGAATTTTTCCCATTTTTCATAATTTCTTCTAGATATAGACATAGAATTGGAATTGCTGGCTCAAAGAGTTTTATCATTTTATTATTATTGCGAGGTTTTATTGCTATTTGGGTATAGTTCCATATTGCTCTCTGTTGTTCCATATTATACATATTCTTTGACAATTTATCAATTGGGAAGAATAGACAGTTTTCAAATGAAGAAATTTAAGCTATATATAATCAAATGAATAAATGCTCCAAATCATTATTGATTAGAGAAATGCAAATTAAAATGACAATGAAGTATCAATTCACATCTATCAAACTGGCCAAGATGAGGAAAAAGGAAGATGTCCAATGCTGAAGAGGTTGTGGGAGGATTGGGACATTGATTCATTGCTGGTGGAGTTGTGAATGGATCTAACCATTCTGAAGAACAATATGAAACTATGCCCAAAGAGCAACAATTCCAATTCTAGGTCTATATCCAGAAGAAATTATAAAAAATGGGAAAAGTCCTTCATGTTCTAATATATTCATAGCAGTTCTTTTTGTAGTAGCAAAGGAATGGAAATTGAAGGGATGTCCATCAATTGGGGAATGGCTAAACAAATTATGCTACATGAATACCAGAGTGGCGGTGCACCAGAGAGAAAGAACTTCAGCCTCCTGGAGGCAGCCCCAGGGCACTGGGAGCCCCAGCTCATAGCAGTGGGGGAGTCTCCTGAGCTATATACCGGGGGAGCACCGGGCACAAAGTGGGGGAATATCAGGGGGACCTCTGCCAGAAGGAGCACGTGGAGCACAGCCCTCAGGGCACACAGCAAGCAACCTGGTCTTTCAGTAGCCCAGATCCAGGAACAGAAGCAGGCGTGGCTATTAAGTAGGAGCCTCCAGGATATGAGCCCATTGAGCTCAGTGAGGGGAGTGAAGAGAGACTGCAGAGCTCTGTCCTCTGCCTCACCTCTTGAACAGGACTCTGGAGCTCTGACCACATTCAGATCCTGATCTTCATCGATCTCATTCGAGGCCCCCAGAATAGAACTGCAGGGCTCCCCCACCTCAGCCATGAGGCAGAGGGGGGCACATATTGTCATTCACAGACCAGGAGGGAGGACAGAGCCTCACACATTGAGACCCATGGGGAAATATCCCAAAAGCTCAGCAAGCACCCCAAAACCAGGTCCAGGATGGGAAAATGAGCAAGCAGAGAAATATGAGGAACACCATTGAAAAATATTTTGCAAATGAGCCCAAGAAGGATCAAAACACTCAGTCTGAAGATGAGGAAGTACAAGCTCCTGCATCTAAAGACTCCAAGAAAAACAGAAAGTGGGCTCAGGCTATGATAGAGCTCAAAAAAGACTTTGAAAATAAAATGAGGGAGTTAGAAGAAAAACTGGGAAAAGAAAGGAGAGAGATGCAGGAAAAACATGAAAATGAATCAGCAGCTTAGTCAAGGAAATCAAAAAAAAAATGCTGAAGAAAATAGCATGCTAAAAACCAGCTTAGGTCAAATGGACAAAACAGTTCAAAAAGTTATTGAGGAGAATGCTTTAAAAATCAAAATTGGCCAGATGGAAAAAGAGAAGAAAACTCTCTGAGGAGAACAAATCCTTCAGACCAAGAAATTCAGGGAGATTGATGAATTTATCAGAAATCAGGAATCAACACTTCAAAACCAAAAAAAATGAAAAATTAGAAGAAAATGTGAAATATCTCATTAAAAAACAACTGATATGGAAAACAGACTTAGGAAAGATAATTTAAAAGTTATTGGAATACCTGAAAGTCATGATCAGGAAAAGGGCCTTGACATTATTTTCAAAGAATTACTACAGGAAAATTGCCCTGATATTCTAGAAGCAGAGGGCAAAATAGAAATGCAGAGAATTCACCCATCCCCCCTGAAAAAGAGATCCAAAATAACCAACCCCTAGGAATATTATAGCCAAGTTCCAGAACTCCCAAGTCAAAGAGAAAATATTACAAGCAGCCAGAAGGACACAGTTCAAATATCATGGAGCTGCAGTCAGGATCACACAGGACTTAGCAGCAACTACCTTGGAAGCTTGTAGGGCTTAGAATATAATATACTGGAAGGCAAAAGAGCTTAAAATGCAGCCAAGAATGAACTACCCAGCAAGGCCAAATGTCCTCTTCCAGGGAAAAAGATGGACTTTCAATGAACCAGGGGAATTTCAAAGGTTCCTTTTGGAATGGCCAGAGCTGAACAGAAGGTTTGATCTTCAGATACAGGACTCAGTTGAAGCATGGAGATTGAAGGAGAGGGGGAAAATATGAGGGACTTAATGATGATGAACTGCATGTATTCCTGTATAGAAAAATGACATTGATAATACTCATATGCACCTTCTCAGTTAATAGAGCAGGTAGAAGGATCTTTTATAGTTGAAGCATAGGAGAAAGTTGAATTCGAGGATAAAATATGGTGTAAAAATGGAGTCAATAAAAAAAAGGAAATGGAATGGGAGAAAGAAAAAGGAGAGGGGGAATAAGCCAAGATATTTCATGTAATAAAATTTTTCTTTATTACAATGAGCTATTGCATTGATATGGAAGGGGAGAGGCAAGGTGGAATGAGGGAACCTTTGCTCTCATCAGAGGTGGCTAGTAGAGGAAACAGCATATATACTCAATGTGGTATAGACATATGGAGTAAGAAGGAAGGGGGAGCAGGGGGAAAGGGTGGAGATGTGAGTAAAGGAGTAGAGGATGGACCATGCGGGGAGAGTGGTCAGATATAGCACATTTTCTTTTTTACTTCTTGCAAGGGGCTGGGATTGGAAGTCCTGTCCAGGACCATAGGGCCAGGAGGATTCTGGGCCTAAGGGGTGGTATGGGGGCTCAGGGCCTCTTGGCCCCAGGGCCAGGGAACTGTCTGCTGCGCCACTCAGCTACCCTACAGCAAAGTTGGAGTGAAAGGAGAGAGAAAATATAGTACATGGTAGTGGAGAAATAAGAAAGGAGGGAGTTGCGATCAGCAATGGCAACATTGGAAAAATATGGAAGAGACTTGCGATGTACTTACCATAAAGAATGTGATCCACCCATGACAGAGTTGTTTGTGTTGGAGCAAAGACTGAAGCACATTTTTTTATTATTATTATTTGGGGGAAGGTGCAGGGCAAATGGGGCTGGGCGGCCTGTCTGGGGCCACAAAGCAGGGTAATCTTTGGGTGTCTGAGGCCAGATTTGGACCTGGGTGCTCCTGGCTAAAGGGCCAATGCTCTGTCTGCCACCCAGCCACCCCTACTATTATTACTATTTTATTTTATTTTGGGTATTTTTTTTCCTTCTTTTTGGTTTTTGCAGTGCAGTGGGGATCGGGTGGCTTGCATGTCACACAGTTGTGTGATTGTTGGGTCTACAGGGCTGGATGTGGGCTTGGGTGCTTGTGGCTCCAGGGATGGTTCTTCATCCATTATGCCACCTGGCTATACCTACAATTATTACTATTTTTTTATTTTAATTTTTTTCTCTCCCCTTTACTTTATTGCTCAAGCAAGTCTATCTTCATGGGGGGGAGGAGGTATTTCATTTACTTTTAAACAAGAATATTTTAGTAATGTACAAAAAACATTTGTACAAAATGAGAATAAAAAAAAGAAAAGAAGAAAAGAAAAAAAAAAGATACTCTTTTCTCCTGTGTGACCTTAGGCAAATTATTTACTCCTGTTGCCTCATAAAAACCAAAAGGAAAAAAAAAGATTTTTCTCCTCTTGTTTCCATATTTTCCTTTACAATTGTGTTGCAGATTATATAAACGCCCCACTCTCCTTTATTTTTTCCTTAGTATTATAGAATTAAAGGATTCTGGGAAAATGACATTTACTATCTTTACTAATTACATGATATAAAAATTTCAGGCCCTATTTTCTACATAGCAGACTACAAATAAAATTACTGCATCATTAATGTAACAGATTAATATACTAGTCTCCTAATCTTACTCTTTACAAAAAATAGAAATGAATGTGTCAATAACAAAGCAATGCACAGATTTAAATTAATATACTCTCCTTTAATTGTCTTTTAAAAAAGTTTTTAAAAATAAAATGAAAATATTGCATACATTGCTAAAAATATAGTAGGGGAGAGAGGAGTATGTGGCACTTTTTCATAATTGATGAGTTTTTCAAGTTACTGTTCAAGCTTATCAATAAGGACTTTGAAAATTACTGATAGAAACTAAAATGTAATTAATATCTGTTTTGAAGATAAAGTATAACTGCTCTTAGATATATACCTTCTTTAATTCTATATACAGCATCAACATTCTCTGAACTGTCATATTTTGAGTTCTCAAACTCATGACAAATTTATACATAATTCAGAAGTCTAAGACAAAAGTTTATTTGTTTAAAATTTTTCTGTAGTTTCTTTCTCAAAATTGAATGTCCTTGTCATTCCTGTCTAATTTATTAGATGTGAGTTTGAAATGGGAATAAAATTAGAATACATTTTCAACTAGCCTAATTCATTAAGGTTGATATTGTTTACTATAAGTTCCACAATTCCTCTCAAAGAACTCTGATGAACCAATATTTAAAGAAATTTTCCTGATATTTTCAATCTGTCTTTTTTCTTCTTTCTTTTCTATATCAATTTTTAATTAAATCCTTTAAATTCTATCCCTCTCTCTCTCTCTCACTCTTCCTCAGGCTATTTAGAATCCAAGAAAGGTGATAACAATTATAAATTTGAAATAACATAAAACATATTTCTATATAAGCCATGGGGCATAAAAGGAAGAAAAATGAAGAGGAAAAAATCCATGTTTTAATCTATACTCAAACTCTATTCCTTCTTTTTTCTGGAGAAGGATAGCATTTTTCATCACAAATTCTTCAGAATTGTTTTGATTAATTGTATTGATCAAAATAGCTGTCATTTACAGTTGATTATTATATGATATTGCTGTTACTTTGTATAACTGCTCTCCTGGTTCCAGCTTTATTTTCTTATTGGATTATAATAGTAATCCATTTAAATTGTCTCAGGAAAGTTCTGAACATCACCTGGCAGGAGAAGATACCAGACACTGAGGTCTTTTGTTGAGCTAAACTGCTTAGTATTCCAACATTACTACAGAGAACACAACTACAATGGACTGGTCATGTTGTTAGAATGCCAAATGTATGCTTGTCAAAATACTATTTTATGGAGAACCCACATGAGCAAGCAAGGGGGTCAGAAAAAAATGACACTGGGACACTTGAAGATCTCATTGAAGGACTTTAGGATTCATTGAACATGGACTTCCTGCCAAGATGGCAGAGAGAAGACAGGCACAGTTTTAAAATCTCCTGGTCTTTCCCCATATATGATAAGAAACAAATCTCTTAACTGAAATGCAATCAACAAAACCCAGAAAGAAAATCCAGGAGAAAGAACATGTACCTCAGGATTTGTCTTCTACTGTTGTGGGTGAATCTGGGTGCAGAGGGTGGATCAGCCATGGATGAACCTAATTAGCAGCAGGGCTGGAGCCTGGGAGCCTGAGGGCACAAGAACTGGACCTGCTTGAGCAGCTGCATGGCTAGAGCCTGGTTGACCATGGGGGTTTGGGTCAACTAAGGAGCAGAGGCATTGGTGTTGGCGCTGACCCTCTGTAGCTTATTGACATGGCTGTGGAGAGAGCTGCAGAAATAATCCCTGGACTCCTCTGGTGAGGAGGAACTACCAAGCCTCCATTTTGGTTCAAACCTCTTACCAGAACAAACACAATTACAGACCTTCTGCCCCATGCACAGGTGTGTGAACAGCAGGTTACCACCCCAGCTGACAATAGGGAGAGTGATGACATCACACCAGGGTATTGCCCACCATTTGCTGAAGACAAAATTATTTAACAGCTCCAATCACTTCCTCCAGGCCAATGGAGAAGGCCTCAATCAAAGCCACAGATAATCCAGTGAAAGCAACCAGCACCCCCGATTGGCCAGGTGGAGAAATTACACAGTGAGCAAATACTCTATCACCCCCTACTGGCCAGCTGGAGATATCGCACTCAGTGATAAAAGCTCTAGGGATCCCAACACCAAAACACTGTGAACCAGCCCCTTCCCAACTCAAGGTCTTAGCAAAATGGTGAAAGGCCAGCAGCAGAAAGGGGGGTCCATAGAAAAATTCTTGGAAGAAAAAGAACCTAACTCAGAGAGCTAGAATCTCTGAGGATAATATGATTTGGTCTCCAGCAAAGAAAGACTTCCTTGAATAAATAAAGAATGAGTTTAAAAATCAACTGGGAAATTTGGGAAAAGAAACCCAAGAGAAAATTATCACTTTCCAACAAGAAAACAAATCAGTGGAAAATACAAATGGACAAAAACAAAATGAGAATAATTCTCTCAGATCCTTAAGTGGGCAAATTCAAAATGAAAATAATTCTTGGGGCTTCTAGGTGGAGCAGTGAATAGAGCACTGGCCTTGGAGTCAGGACTTCCTGGGTTCAAATTCGACCTCAGACACTTAATTACCTAGCCATGTGGCCTTGGGCGAACCACTGAAACCAATTGCCTTGGAAAAAAATAAACAATTCTTTCAAAACCTCAATTGGTCAGATGGAAGACTTTTTGAAAATTAGAATTGACCAGTTGGAAAAGGAGTTGCAAAAAGGTAAATGAAGAAAACTCCTCTCTAAAAAAAAAGAATGGAGTCTGTGAAAACTATTGACAGCAGAAGCCAGGTAACAAAACCAAAAAATAGAAAAAAAGAAGAAAATGTAAAATACCTCATCAGCAAAACCACTGACCTTGAGATTAGATCGAGGAGGGACAAACTGAGATTTATTGGTCTTCCTGAAAAAATTGAAGTGTCAAAAAAGCCTGGACTTTATATTACAGAATATAGTGATGGAAAATTGCCCTGATATCATGGAACTAGAGGGCAAAGTAGTTATTGAAAGAATACATCAATCCTCTCTGGAAAGAGAACCTAAAATGAAAACAAAGAGGAATGTTCTGTCCAAATTCCAGAACTATCAGATAAAAGAGAAAATCCTGCAAGCAGCCAGAAAGAAACAATTTACATACCAAGGAGCCACAGTAAGGATTACACAGGACCTGGCTGCATCAACATTAGGGGATC
Source organism: Macrotis lagotis (assembly GCF_037893015.1). Classification (NCBI taxonomy): domain Eukaryota; kingdom Metazoa; phylum Chordata; class Mammalia; order Peramelemorphia; family Peramelidae; genus Macrotis; species Macrotis lagotis. Next base: position 400,256,913 of record NC_133666.1, read on the forward strand.
AAAGGGCCTGGAATGAGATAATCTGAAGAGCAAGAGAACTTGGAATGCAGCCAAGAACCCACTTTCTGGTAAAGCAAGCCTTCTTTTTTAGGGAAAAAGATGGACATTTAACAAAATGGAAAAATTCCAAAAATTCCAGATGGAAACACCAGATCTAAATAGAAAATTTGGACATCAAACAGGTTTAAGAGACACATGAAAAGGTAAAAAGGGGGGGGGAGGAACAAAGCTGCTATCTAATAAGATAAACTGGCTACATCCCATAATGGGTACTTGAATCTCATAACTCTGGAGAATTTTAACAACAACAGAAAGAAAATACCTAGCCAGAAGTGATTGACACTCATGACTTGTCCATGAGATTGATATCCAATGGGATGAAACTGGCTATAACCCTACTTAGGAGAAAGATTCCAACAACTCTCAAGAATTGTAACTCTATTAGAGAGAATATACTTAGCCAGAAATGATGGATACTCAAAGTTTTCTATGACTCAGAATGATTTTAAAAAGATCCTACTTAAAAAGGGGGACAGGTAGGAGACAGGAGGAGGGAGGGGATTGAATGGGGTAAATATCATTACATTAAGAGGTACAAAAGACCTGTGGTAATACAGGGGGATAAGGGAGGAGATAGGAAACACCTGAATCTTCCTCTCATCAGATTTGGCTTAAAGTTAATTTACACACAAACTCAGATTAAAAATAATCTTGCCTTTCAAGTATTAAAAGGGGGAAAAGGAGAGGGGTGAAATGGAGACAGGGGGTAGAAATGGGGGAACTAATAGAAGGACAGTAAGGGAAAAGGGGAAAAGGAGAAAGAGGAAGATAAGGGGAGGGGTGGGTATAGTAGGGCAAAAACACTGAAGGAGTACTGAGGAATATGGATAAAGGGGAAAATACATTCAGAGGGGAGACAGAATGGGGTGGGTGCATTAATGAGTTAGTAATTATAATTTTGAATGGTAATGGGATGAAATCTCCCTTAAAACATAAGGGAGTATCAGAGTGGATTAAAAACCATAAACCTACAATATGCTACTTACAAGAAACTCATTTAAAGCAGAGAGATACATATAGAGTAAAGATAAAATATTGGAGCAAAATATATTTTGCTTAAGTTGAAGTGACAAAAGAAGGGGTAGCAATCCTTATCTCAGACAAAGCAGCTGCAAAAATAGATAGCCTTAAAAGAGATAAGGAAGGAAACTATATCCTCCTAAAAGGTTACATAGATAATAAAGTGAATTCAATATTAAATATATATGCACCCAATGGGATAGCATCCAAATTCTTAGAGGAGAAGCTGAGAGAACTACAGGAAGACATAGACCCCAAAACTCTACTAGTGGGAGACCTCAACCTGGCAGTCTCAGATCTAGATAAATCGAATAATAAAATAAGCAAGAAAGAAGTTAAGGAGGTAAATAGATTGTTAGAAAAACTAGATATGATAAATTTATGTAGGAAATTGAATGGGGATAGAAAGGAATATAGCTTTTTCTCTGCAGTACATGGCACTTATACAAAAATTGATCATGTACTAGGGCATAAAAACCTAATGATCAGGAGCGGTTTGGTGGCATAGTGGATAAAGCACCAGCCTTGGAGTCAGGAGTACCTGTGTTCAATTCCAGTCTTAGACACTTAATAATTACCTACCTGTGTGGCCTTGGGCAAGCCACTTAACCCCATTTGCCTTGCACAAAAAAAAAAACAACACCTAATGATCAGTAACAGAAAGGCAGAAATAATGAACACATCTTTCTCAGATCACAATGCAATAAAAGTCATGCAATATTAGGCCAGGGAGATATAGACCCAGAATTAATTGGAAACTGAATAACCTCATTTTAAAGCATGAATGGATCAAACATCCTAAATAATGGTAATAAGGAAACAACATACCAAAAGCTATGGGTTTCACTCAAAGGAGCTGTCATGAGGATACATTATATCTTTAAATACTTACATGATTAAATTAGAGAAAGAGAAAATCAATGAAATAAATATGCAACTAAAAAAATTAGCGAAAGAACAAATTAAAAATCCCCAATTAAATATGAAATTATAAATTGTAAAAATTAAAGGAGAAATTAATAAAATCAAAAGCAAACAAAAACTATTGAATTAATAAATAAAACTAAAATTTGTTTTTATGAAAAAACCAATAAAATTGATAATCCTTTGGTCATTTATGATTTAAAAAAAGAAAGAAGAAAACCATTGCTAGTATAATAAATGAAAAAGGTGAACTCACCACCAATGAGGAGGAAATTAAAGTAATAACTCTAATTATTTTGCCCAACTCTATGCCAATAAATTTGATAATCTAAGTGAAATGGTTGAATATTTACAAGAATATAAGTTGTCCAGGTTAAATGAAGAGGAGATTATATAACTAGACAACCCTATCCCAGAAAAAGAAATTCAACAAGCCATCATTGAACTCCCTAAGGAAAAAATCTTCAGTGTCTGATGGATTCAAAAGTGAATTCTATCAAAGATTTAAAGAATCATTGGTCCCAATTCTATATAACCTCTTTGGAAAAACAGATGAAGATGGAACTCTGCCTAACAATTTCTATGAGACCAATATACTGCTGATACCTAAACCAAGAAGAGACAAAAACAGAGAAAAAAAAAATTATAGACCTATCTCTCTGATGAATATAGATGCAAAAATCTTAAATAAAATCTTAGCAAAATGATTACAACACATTTTGACTAGGAAAGGACATTATAACCAAATAGTATTTATCACAGGAATGCAGGGTTGGTTCAATATTAGGAAAACTGTTAGTATAAGTAATTATATCAAAAACAATCCAATCAGAAATTATAAGATTATACAGCACAAATTCCTACTAAAAAGACTAGAGAGTAGGAATAAATGGACTGTTCCTTAGAATAATAAGCAATGTCTATCTGAAATCATCAATAACAAGTTTATTAAATGGGGAGAGGCTAGAGACCTTCTCAATAAGATCAGGGGTGAAACAAGAATTCCCATTATCACCACTACTGTTCAATATCATATTAGAAATGTTAGCTTCAAAAAAAAAAGAGAAATGTGAGCTTCAACAATTAGAGAAGAAAAAGAAATTGAAGGAATTAGAATTGGGAAAGAAGAGACAAAACTCTCAATCTTTGTAACACTATTGTTCTGATGATAGTATACCTATAGAATCCCAAGAAATCATCCAAAAACCTACTGGAAACAATTAAAAATTTTAGCAAAGGTGCAGGATATAAAATAAACCCTCATAAATCCTCAACTTTTCTTTATATGACTAGCAAGATACAGCAGGAAGAGCTAGAAAGAGAAATTCCATTCAAAGTAACATCAGACAATATAAAATACCTAGGAGTCTATTTGTCAAGGCAGACTTGGAAACTTTTTGAAAACAATTGCAAAACACTTCTCACAAATATTAAATCAGATTTAAATAACTGGGCAAACATCACCTACTCATGGATAGGTTGAGCTAATATAATAAAAATGACAATTCTACCAAAACTAAACTACCTGTTTAATCAATCAATAAAAATTCCTACCAATCAAAATTCCAAAAAAAATACTTTAATGAGTTAGAAAAAGTTGTAAGTAAATTCATCTGAAAAAATAAGAAGTTGAGAATTTCCAGGGAATCAAGGAAAAAAGTGCAAAAGAAGATGGTTTAGCCCTACCTGATCTAAAATTGTATTATAAAGCATTAGTCATCCAAACTGTCTGGTATTGGCTAAAAAATATAGTGGTGGACCAGTGGAATAGACTAGGCAATAGCAGGAAATAATTATAGTAATCTCCTGTTCAATAACCCCAAAGAGTCCAGCTTTTAGGTTAAAATCTCTCTCTTCGATAAAAACTGCTAGGAAAATTTGAATTTAGTATGGAAGCAACTTAGATTAAACCAACACCTCACACCCTGTATCAAGATAAGATCCAAATGGATACAGGATTTAAACATAAAAAGCAATACTATAAAAAAACTAGAAAATCAAGGACTAGTTTACCTAACAGATCTATGGAAAGGGAAGCAGTTAATGACTAAGGAAGAGATGGAAAACATCATTAAAACAAACTATATGATTTTGATTACATTACATTAAAAGGCTTTTGAACAGACAAAGCCACTATAACCAAGATCAAAAGAAATGTAATAAACTGGGAAACAATCTTTACAACTAATGTTTCTGACAAAGTACTCATTCCTAAAATACAGAGAACTGAGTCATATTTTAAAAAAGGGCATTCCCCAATTGACAATAGTGTCTCAAACTTTCTACATTCTCTTCAATATTTGTCATTTTCCTTTTCTGTCATATTAGCTAATAGGATGTTTGAGGGAGTACCTCAGAGTTGTTTGAATTTACATTTCTTTAATGATAATTTATAACATTTTATGTGATTTTACATAGCTTTTATTTTTCATCTGAAAACTGTCTATTCATATCTTTGACCAAATTTGACTCAACTATCTGTATATTTGAGAAATTAGATCTTTATCAGAGAAACAACATTAAACTTTTACTAGTTTATTTTAATTTCATATTATTAGAATTATATATTTTATTTCACCTATACTCTCCATTTCTTGAATGATCATTAATCATTTCCTCATCCAAATATGTAACAAAATTTTCTATGCTCATTGTTTAGAACATTACCATATATATACATATATGTATCGTGTACCCATTTTGACCTAATACAGGTTTACAGTGTGACACACCTCTACTTAGTTTCTTACATTTCTAGTTTTCCCAGTAATTGTGGTCAAATTATGAGTTCTTATCCAAAAAGTTTGCATCTTTGCATTTATAAAATACCAGATTAAAATCATCATTTATTACTGTCTATTGTGTACCTAATGTAATCCAATTATCTATAACTCTATTTCTTAGTCAGTACAAGATTGTTTTGAGAATTATTGCTTTGTAATGCAGTTTGAACTCTAGCATTACTTGGCTACCATACTGCAAAGAAATAAATTTTTGGTATGGTATTGCATAGGTAAATTTAGATAGAATTATCTTTTCTGTGTTTGGTCTTTCCATGATTAATTAATATTTATTAGATTTAATATTGTTTAGATCCGACTTTATTTGTGTGCAAAGAGTTTTGAAATTGTACTTACATAGTTTTTAAATTTGTCTCAGCTAATAAATTTCCAAGTTTTTTTTTATTTTCTACAGTAATTTTAAATGGAATTTGTCTTTTCTTTCTCTCTTGTTTAGGCTTTTTTGGTAATATATATTGAAATGCTGATGGTATAGATAAGTTTACTTAAATCCTGCAGCTTCACTATTGTTTCAAATAGTTGTTTTAGTTACTTCTGAGTATATCATCAAATTATCTGCAAAGAGTGATAAATGTATTTCCTTATAGTCTATTCTAATTCCTCATTTCTTCTTTCTTATTGCCAAGGTAAACCTGGTATAATCCAATCTGTTTATAGTGTGTTATAATTGTAATATGTTACTGGAATGTCTGATTGCATTTTATTTAAAATATTTTTGTATCAATTTAAATATTTACATCAATTAGAAAAGTTAAGGAAATTGATCTATAGTTTTCTTTCTCTTTTGTTTTGCTCTTCCTCGTTTTAAAATCTGACCATATTTGAGTTTTTAAAGGAATTTGACAAAACCTCTTTGCCTATTTTTTTCAAATAGTTGATATTATTTTGGAATGAATTTTTCTTTAAATTTTGGTAGAATTTCCTTGTGGATCTATTTTTACCTTGGAATTTTTTCTTAATAATTCATTGATGTTTATATTTCTTTTTTATAAGATAATGTTTAGAATTTTATTTCCATTCCTATTAATATAGACAATTCACATTTTTTAAATATTCATCCATTTCATGTAGTTTATCAGATTTCTTTGGCATATAATTGAAAAAATAGTTAATAATAATTGTTTTAATTTCTTCACTGGTAGTGAATTCACCCATCTTAATTTTTGATATTGATAATTTTTTTTCAAATCAGATTGATCAATGGTCTAGGTCTATTATATGTAATTTTTTTTAACATTCTATGCTTCTCTTTAAGACCTTTCTTATTTATTTTATGATTATATTTATCTATTTTTAAGAAGGGAAATTTGAAGTCTTGCACTTATATAGGTTTATTGACTATTTCCTTTTGTAACTCTGTTAGCTTTTTCTTTGAGAATTTGAATCTTATATAGTTTGATGCATATATGTTTAGTGGTGATATTATTGTCTATAGCATCTTTTACTAAAAAGAAGTTTTCCCGCTCATCTTTTGATTAGGTCTATTTTTCATCTTCTTTGTTTAGCATAAAAGTTCCAGAAGTTACCTCTGCTACCATCATGTACACATCTAATGCTTGTGGATGTTGCTGGGGCTTGCGCTACATTCTGGTCTGTTCCTGACCCTTGTGTCACAGACCTCTTCTGACAAATTCCTAGACTACCTCAAGCTGGGAAAAAAATGTTTATTTCTAACTTTTTTTTGACTCTGCCACTCCAGAATTCAATTTGAGGCATTATTTGGAAGTGTTGTAAGAGTTTCACTGAGTTCTTGCCTGTACTCCATTATCCCTACTCTCTACCCCTAAATTAATCTTAAAAGTTCTGATGTATTTTCTTGCAATTGGAATGATAGACTACACAAACACACATAAACATACATACACATATGTGTGTTTGTGCATATCACTTTCTAAAGATTTCATAATTGCTATTGACCAATAAATCCTAGAACACTTCTATCTAAGAAATTTGGGGAAATTATACATGGATTATAAATTTAACTAAAATTTCAATTTCCTATAGTAAAAGTGTATTGTTTTGAGCATGACTTTATCAAATAGAAAACATTTTTTGAAGAAGTAAGATTTAATATATAGTTACATATTTGGTTTTGTTTTATATATTTATATACATACATATTCATATATGGATATAGATAGAAATTGATGTTTCTTATCTTATATTTCTGCATAGAAATAAGAAATATTAATTTAAGACCTTTATCAGGAAGGAAGGAAAAAAAGCATTTATTAAGTGCCTTTTACTTTTTGTCAGACACTGCTTAAAGCATTTTCCAAATATTATCTCATTTCATTCTCAGTACTACCCTAAGAGGAAGATTCTATTATTACTCACATTTAAAGTTGAGGAAACTGAGGCAAACAGAGATGATGTGATTTGCCTATGTAACAAATAAGTTTCTAATGCTGGGTGTTTTACAGAGATCTTCCTGATTCCATTTCCTCATTCTATCCATTACACCACCCACTTGACTTCTAAAAAGAAGGAAAAAAATAAAATAAAAATAAGGACTTGGGGATAATGTGTGTGTGTGTGTGTGTGTGTGTGTGTGTTATATAACCCTGCAAAGCAGGTTCTAAAGCTAATTATCATTCACTCTGCTTTGGGAAAGTGACAATTAAGATGATGCTTCTAAATCCAACTTCTAAATTGTTATTTTTAATAAGTGAATTTAAAAAATCCCTGATTAAATGTCATATTTAAATATTTAATAAATATTTGATAGGGATGATTCCTTCCTTATAGTGTTGATGTATTTATTTAAACTATTCAAATTTGACAAGTATGGCTTTAGAAGCTATAATAATAGCTTGTCTTTGTGTAATGCTAACTGATTACACAGTTCACTAGCCTGATAAACATATGAACCCTGGGAGGAAGATAGATTATCTATTATTATCTTCAATTTCCCTTAGAATAAAAAGACTTAAAACACTGAAGTGACTTCCCCAAGGTCATATAGCCTCCATGTGGCAAAGTAGGATATTAAACCAATCTCATCGAACTCCCACTTCAAGCTGCTTTCTACTATATCTTTTTATCTCTTTACTGATCTGCCTCTTTTGGCAGTACTTTATACATTTGAATATAGATTAAAATTGTCATTGAAGTTTAGACTCAGAATAGAAAATGATGTATATCCATCAGCATTTACAACCTGATTCATTAGACATACATTAAAGAGAAATACCACATATAGTCCCTTGCCTATTAAAACAACTAGTACACTCCCAAACTCAAACAAAGAACATTTTCCCACAAGAAACCACATGTTTAAGTGTCGTCTGGTTCTTACATGGCTCCTTAAGACTATTTGGCATAATTCATTTAGTCTACTGATAAAAATCTCTATAATTCCTTTATTGGCATTTCTCCAGGATTCTCATTAAGCTCTTAGAATCTTCCGTTTCTGTTGCTCATTTATGTCATCCTTGCCCTTCAAACTGTAGTTATTAATATTGGTCTTAAATTGAGCCAAATACTGCTAATTATTTATAAGGTAATGAGTAATTAATGCCCAGGTGAGTTTTCAACTCTGACAGATAAATGTAAATTGAGTAAGTTTGTCTTATCAGTAGACCTGATATTAAAAGAAATGAACAAGGTTTAAATTTGTTGCTATCTGATTATCATTTTTCCAGTTTCACCCCATAAATTGAAATATATCACCACAAGGTTGTCTATTACATAAGAAGGCTATCACTTATCTAGTAATTTACTCTTTCTCCTGACACTATATTAAAATTCACTTTTTATTAGGATAGAAGTCATCCAATAAACACCATCACGATGTTTCATTTGACCTTGAGAATATTTTTTTAGTTAGATCCTTGGTAGAGTTCCTTTAAAAAGCTATATATTTAACCACATAGAATTTTGATTCTCAAAATTAATAATTTTTGGCATTGTGATCATTCTTCACAAACTCAATATACACTATAACTAATCTCTAATATTATTGAATTGCTTTTAAAAGTCAAGAGTTTTATCAGAATATAAAATAATTGGAGCTCTAGTCCAATTCTCTCACTTTGTAGTTGAAGGAGATGAGGTCTAAAGGTGAAACAAAGTGACTTGTCTGAGGTAACAAGTATTATATATTATTTAGTGTTATTATTCATTGCAAATAAACCTATCAATTTCCAGAGACTGAGAATGACTACTACTAACTAACTGACTTTGGATCAAGTGCTTGTTTTTCAATCACATATGAGTGAGTGCTAAGGTATTATACAGACTGAAAACAGGAGGATATCTCAAAGCTTATCTTATTCAATTTTTTTTTCAATTAGGTGGTGAAATTAAGGCCTAAAGAATTCAAGTGACTTTGCTATATATAATTATTCATTAGCAAATTCTCAGCTCCAATTTTCAGATCTCTGCTTTCTGCTGCTAAGCCTCCATTCTCTAAATGGAATACAAGAAGAAATGAAGCACAAGACATTTGGCATCTCCATGACAGATATATCTTACTTTGTCTGTTGAACCTGAAGGAACATATTGCAATTCTGATTTTTCAAAGGATAATTGGAAATTTCTATTTAAAAGAATATTAATGGGTAGTGCTTAAATTCAACATGTGTACTTCTTATATCCCTTTGAGTTCTAGAATTTGAAATAGAACTAAGATTCCCATAAAGACATGATGGTCCAACTAAACGTGATTTTGTATTTTGTCCACACACTAAAGCTCTGTCAGTCATTATGGAACAATGGCACAGCACATAATGATTTCAATAGATATGCTCATTTCTGTTCGTCATGGGTTATGCCACAATGTCAAGATCCATGAGGCATATTTGGTGTAAGAAATTGCCATTGTAGAAACTCTATTCAAATAACTTAAAGTTCTTCCATGATGCAAGCTTAAAGACTTGACTGAAACAGATAGAAATTAACTTAACCAGACTCATATAAGCAGTTCATAACAGGAAGTGACTTGAACTAGGTGATCTTCCAGACTCCTCATTGGACTCTCAGTTCATCTTGTTCTTCATAATTTCGCAGGCTGACTGATTTGATAAAGAATGATTTGTTAAAATGGACTTGGCAATTTTTTAACTGATATTTTGAGTTAAATTTTTTCAGTACTGAAGATGCATGCAAAAGATGAAGAGTACAAAAGGACATCCAGTTCTAATGTTTTTTCCAAAATTTCCTAAATTTATGTTTCAAACATTAATTATAATTTTACTAATTTGCCATACTTAGAGAAGGCTTTTGAAAAGTTATGACTGAGCAAAGTAGCCAAAGGAAATAAGTTCAATTAGAACATTGAATATTGTGTCTCAATGACAGAAAGCATTTTCCAAAAGTAGACCAAATTCTCTTGTGATAACTTCAGTCAGAAAATAGTTGGTCTCCACACAAAGTAAAAACAGCTACCAAGCAAAAAAAGTTTTAGAAGACAAGTTAATTTACAATAATTTATGGAAAACATGGTTTTATTCCCAATTAAAGTGCACAATACTAAGACTTTAAGGATGAAACAGAGGGAAACAAAAAATGGAAAAGATTTGTCAAAATTTCTACAATAAACTAATTTCCTATAGTGCCAATAGAAAAGGAAGAAACACATTTAGATTGAAATATCTTGGTCTTCTATGAGGACAGGATGGGTCATGAGAAAATCAAAAGCCATTAAAGAAATAAACATGGAAATCTGTTAGACCAGACCAAATATTTAAAGATATAGTACGTGTTACAATATTGCAATTTTAAGAATTCTGATAGATATATTTTAAAGTTATGTGGAGAGGAAAATGCTGAAAATTTGGAAAGGCCAGAAAGCATATATTTATTACTAATTTAAAAAGCAAAATATCTATTATTAATAAGTCATATACTCATTTTTTATCCACATTACTCAGAAGGGAATACTAAATTAAAATATGGAAGGGGATCGATAGCTAGGTTTTTGAAATCAACATTCTAAAGAAAACCACATTTTTATTATCACAGTATTGTTCAGTGAATAAAAATTCAACTGTCTATATATTTGTTAGTTTTTAAAAAGCATTTGATTAAGCATAACCAACATACATTCTTCAAGTATATTCCTGCAACAGTATTCCCCATGAATACACGATTTTAAAAATTCCATTAAAGATCGAATAACATAGATAATTTTGATAAGCTATCTTCTAATTATAAATACTAATGAGATGTAAGATGCAAGAAGATTTATTTGCTAAATATGTTTTATATCATTGTGGAGAATGAGCACAGAATCAAAATTGAAGAAGTGTTCTTCATGTATGTTCTTATTTCCCATCTTTCCTACTAGCATCATCACATTCAGCTTAAGAAAAGTTCTTTTCCTTCATTGAAAACTTGTTTACTAAGATAGATCAAATAAAATTGAACCAAAGGAAAAAAAACACATAACAAAGTAATATTTCTCTTTGCTCAACTGCCTTTGGCTATTGTTTTATTGTTTTAACAATTTAATATTCCTCAGATAATACATACCTATATATATATATGCACATAAAAATACATATACATATACACAAACACACACACATACACACACGTAGATAATGAAGAGAGAGAGAGAGAGAGATTACAGTAAATTATAGTATTATGTTCTCTCTCTGCCCTAGGCTTATGACCATTTTCCCAAATTCAAATTCATCATCTATTTTCTTTTCTGTTCAGGTGGGTTGTAATATTCTCCAATGACAAAATAACTTCTATTTTATCCTCCATTCTCTTTTACCCAGATATTTGCCAAAATTCTTTCTCTAGCTATTTCTTTGGAGTGCCTCACATACTTTTCTTAAAATGCAAGGCTCTCTTAACATATTTGCTTATCTCTTTTTTAATTAAAAAAACATCTATCCATAGCTATAGTCCTGGTTTCCTGCCAGCCTGTATCAGTGAAGTCTATGAGTTTATGTTACATTATGATAACTAATTGAGCTTTCTTATTGACAAAACTTTTCAAACTTTTTATCACTGACATTTGAGATGCAAATGTTTTTTCACCTTCTTGGAATGGCTACAATGTAAGAAGGGGGAAAGTAAGATATCTCTTAATTAATAGCATAGAAAATCCAATAAGTAACAAAACTTTGACATAAATTGTCTGTGTGTGCTCAAATATACACACGTATAGATACATATATGCATACAAGATTATGTATGATATATAGGTATATATGCATGTAAATGTATTACAAATACATATCTTACAAGCACATATTATATGCATGACTATGCTATATACCTATATTCTATTTTATTTAAAAATTTTTTCCTCCAGATATGCAAAAATAAGTTTCAATATTTACTTCAAAACCTTGATTTCCAAATTTTCTCCCTTCCTCAACCCTATATACACCTCATTGAGACAACAAGTTGCTTTGTGTGGGTTAAAAATGTGTAGCCACATAAAAAAACATTATTACAATAGTCATGTTGCAAAAGAAAAGATAATCCCCCATGCCCACAAAGAAAGAAAAACCTCAAAACAAAAGTAAGAAAAAAAATCTTTCAGTCTGTATTCAGATAATATCAGCTCTATCTTTGAAATGGATAGCATTTTTATCATAAGTCCATAAAAAAATTGCTTCAATATTTTTCCCACAGTTACTATATTTCCCTACTTCCTAGTCCCACCCACTCCCATTTATTTTATTTTCTCTTTATCTCCTCTCACCTTGTCCCACCTCAGAAATGTGTTGTATCTGACTATCCTCTTCCAGAATTTTCCCTCTCTTCTTTCATTTACACCATCCCCTGCCCTCCCTGTCCCATTTCTTCCATCCCTTTCCTCTTCTATTTTCCTCTAGAGTAATAAAGATTTATATATTCAATTGAGCTTGTATGTTATTTCTGCTCTGATTCACTTGTGATGAGAATCTAGGCTCACTCATTCCCTCTCACCTCTCCCCCACTTCACTCCTCTGTAAAAGCTTTTTCTTAACTACTTTGTGTAAAAAACATAGCCCATTCTACTTCTCCTTTCCCTTTCTGCCAGTACATTCCTTTCTCCCCCATTAATTCCATCTTTTTGATATATTATCCTTTCAGATTCAACTCCCTCTGCTGCAATTCAACATCATTCATTCCCTTGTAATTTGCCCTTTCTATCTAACCTCCCTATGCTTCACCTGAGTCCTGCACTTGGAGATCCATTCTGTTCAGCTCTGGATTTTTCATCAGGAAAGCTTGAAATTCCCCTATTTCATTGAATAGCCATCTTTTCCCCCTGAAAGACGATGTTTAGTTTTGCTGTATCAATGATTCTTGGTTGTAATTCAAGCTATTTTACTTTCCAGAATATCATATTCCAAGCCCTATGATTCCTTAATGGAGAAGCTGCTAAATCTTGTGTTATACTTATTGCAGCTCCATTATATTTGAATTCTTTCTTTCTAACTGCTTATAATTTCTTCTTGACTTGGGAGTTCTGAAATTTTATTATAATATTTCTGACAGGTTTCATTTTGGGATCTCTTTTCAGGAAGTGATTAGTAGATTCTTTCAATTTCTATTTTTACCCTCTGCTTCTAGGATATTGAGAGAGTTTTCCTGGAAAACATTTCTTGGGAAATGAAGTCTAGGGTCATTTTTTGATCATGATTTTGAGGTAACCCAATAATTTTTAAATTATTTCTCCTGAATCTGTTTGTTTTTCCAATAAGATATTTCACATTTTCTTGTAGTTTTTTTTCATTCTTTTGGTTTTGTACTTTGTTTCTTGATTTCTCACAAAATCACCTGCTTCTCTTTGCTCCATTGTACATTTGAAATAATTATTTTTTTAAGAGAGCAGTTGCATTTCCTTTTCCTTCTGGTCATTTATGTTGTGTTTTTTTAACTGTCGCATATATATATATATATATATATATATATATATATATATATATATTCCTTTTTTATTATTAAATTTATTTATTTTCATCCATATGCTTATGTATATTTTTAAGTTACAAAATTTCCTTCCACCTTCCCAACAATGAACAGTCAGATTACAATTGTACACACATATTTTGATAGACATGTTTACAAATTAGTAATTATGGTATGAGGAATTAGAATTAAGGAAAAGAGATACATGAGAGAATTTTTATAAAGGTTTCATATGATTTTGAATTTCATGTGTGTGTATGTGTGTGTGTGTGTATTTTGTTTTCTTTTGTTTTTCTTCCTCTGGATGGGGAAAATAGAGTCCATAGCCAGTCAAAAACAGTCCTCTCTGGACTTCTGAGAGGAGTTGCTTCCATCAAGGTTGTTAATCTCAAAATGTCGTTGTTGATGTGCACATTGTTCTCTTGATTTCATTTCTGTTTTTAAGGAATTCTTCTCTTCCTTGGTCTTTTGGACTGCTTTTTTTCCATTTCACCAAAATGGTCAAAGATGTTTTTGCTTGAGTATTTTTTGTTTCTCCTTCAACAAACTATTGATTTCCCCACATCACTCTCATTTTTCTTCACATTTTTTCCTCTACCTCTCTTATTTTATTTTTGAAATCTTGTTGCAGCTCTTCCATAGCCTGAGACCAATAAATAATTTTCTTGGAAGCTTTTGTTTCAGAAACTTTGACTTTGTTATCTTCTTATTGTGTATTTTGATCCTCCATAGGAACAAATTAATTTTCTGTGTTTGGATTTTTTTCTTCTGTGATTTATTCATTTCCCCAGTCTATGACTTGATTTTAACTTTTTGTTAAGGTGGGTCTCTGCTTCAAGGGTAGAGGACACACTGCCCCTATAGTTTTTTTCAGGGACAACCCCAGGGACTTCAGTTCCTTCAAAGTTTTATGAGAGACTTTGACAGCTCACCTGGCTTGTGCTCTGAGCTATGGATGATCACAAACACTCCTTTCTGAACTGGAATCTTCTTACTGAAGGCCATAATCGCTTTTATGTTTCTGCTCTTTTTTTCTGAAATTGGGGCCCCAGACCTTATAATGAGTGAAACAGCAGAGATTAGCAAAGAAACCTGATCAATATGTCCCAGCCCTCTTACTATTTGTGAGCTGAGCGCGCAGGAAGCAACGGCTGGGTGGCTCCCTGCTGGATGGCTCCCTAGGTCTGCTCCTGATCCCTTGGGGCCAGATCTGTATTGAGACCTGCATTGGCCTGGGTCCTGTTCTCATGTGGTAATTTTCCTTCTGATCTTCCCAATTATCCTTGGCAATTCTTGGACTGAAATGTCTGGAAACCTCCAGACCTGCAGTCTGTTCCTGGATGACTGGAACTAGTTTGGTCTGGTGCAGTCCAGGCTGTACTGCAACACTTTTCAACCCCAGTGGAATAGACCTCTCCTGAGAATCTTCCAAATTGAGTTGGACTGGAAAATTGTTTCACTCAGTCTTTCTGTGGGTTCTGCCACTCAAGAATTAGAATCATTATTTAATGGTATTGGAGTGGTTTTAGGGAGGGGTCAGGGGAGTTCCTGTCTTTACTCCACCATCTTGGCTGTGACTCCAGATTCTTTTTTTTCCTTTTTTTGAATCCTAATTCTCTTTTTTGCTACATTATTTAAGGTTCTGATAATTTCATTTAAAGAGAAGTAACTGATCATCTATAACAAAAAAAAATTCTCATAGTACTATAGTTTGAATCTTGGCCAGAGATTGCTTATGTTTGTTTGTTTAGGGAATAAAATATAATGGAAAGACCAGGTAGGCCAACAATTTTCAAATTGTGTCTTCTGGATCTATTACTGGTTTTTCCACTCAAATACTTCACATGACTTCTTTTTTTTAGGGTTTTTTTTATTTGCAAGGCAAATGGGGTTAAGTGGCTTGCCCAAGGCCACACGGATAGGTAATTATTAAGTGTCTGAGACCGGATTTGAACCCAGGTACTCCTGACTCCAGGGCTGGTGCTCTATCCACTGTGCCACCTAGCTGCCCTTGACTTCTATTTTTTCTATTCTTTCCATGTTGTTTTATTGTTTCTTGACTTCTCATAAAGCTAATAGCTTCCATTTGCTCAATTCTAATTTTTAAATTATTATTTTTATTTTCTTCACTGAGTTTTTGTACTTCTTTTTAAGGCATTTTTCTCCTCATTGACTTTTTGTACCTCTTTTACCATTTGAATTAATCTGTCTTCAAGGTGTTACTTTCTTGGGGCTTTGTGTGTGCATGTATATGTGTGTGTATGTGTGTGTGCATTTGTGTGCATGTGTGTGTGCCTCCTTTATTAACATGTTGACTCTTTTTTTCAATGATTTTCTTTCATTATTCTAATTTCTCTTTTCAATTTTTCCTTTATTCTTTTACTTGATTTTCAAACTCCTTTTTGAGCTCTTCCATTGCCTGAGACCAATTCATATTTTTCTTGGAGGTTTTGGATACAGAAGTTTTGAATTTGCTATCTTCTGAGTGTGTTTGATCTTCCTTATTACCATAGTAAATTTTGTAGTCCTAGTTGGGTTTTTTTGCTTTTGTTTTCATTTTGGTTCATTTTCCCAACCAATTACTTGACTTTTAACTTTGTTAAAGTAGGGTATCACTTCTTGGAATGAGGCCATGCTCTCCCAAACTTCAGGAACTCTGTGTGTTTCCACAGATATTTTTAGGGTCCTTTAAGTTTCAGTTCTTCCAAAGTTCTATGATCTAAGGAAAGGTATGTTTACCATTCTCCTGACCTATGCTCTGGTCTGTGAGTGACCAGAAGCACTCTTTTCTACCCTAAAATTATGGGCAGGATTTCTGCTGCACTATGGCTACAAGCTATAATGTGCTGCTATTCCTCCTCACCCTAGGAGAGTCACTCAGGTCTGCAACCTCAATACAAGAATGTGCAAAGCAGCAGTCTTACCCCTATTCTAGGAAAGAGATGCCTGTAGTCTCCTGATCAGTTGTTAGATCTCCTTAATGTCTGTTGGCTGAGAGTTCTGGAAGTACCTCTGCTGCTGCTGCTAATGATGATGATGATGATGATGATGATGATGATGATGATGATGATGATTCAGTGGCTCCCAAGGTCATTCTACTGCTTGCTAGGTCTGGATCTGTACAGGAGCTGTCTACATTGAGTCATGCTCCACTCTCACCAGAGTGCAACAGATCATTCCAGCCAAGTTTCTAAATTGTCTTTGGTATTTGTAGGTTGAAAGGTTTGGAAACTGCTGCTGTTTGCACTTTTTTAGTGTCTACAAGACCTGATCCTGTCATAAAGAGAATGAATAATCTGTAAACATGTTTATCAAAAATATTCATGTATAATGCTAATATGACTATTCTCCACTGGGGGGGGTTGGAAGGAAGAGTGGAAGGAAATTTTGTAATTTAAAAATATACATGTGCATATGAATAAAAATACATAAATAAATAAAAATTTAAAAATCTTCTCCTGGTTTTCTTGGGCCTGGTCTGCACTAGAGCTCCCTGTGTTGTGTACTGAGCTCCTTTCTCACCCAAGTGCTATAGACATTTCATGCTGACATTCTGACTTTCTTAGTTTGGAAAATTGTTTCATTCTGTCTTTTTGTTCTCCTGAATTTGTTTAAAGTGATCATTTAAAGTTATTTGGAGGAAGAGAGGTCTGACTAGGCCCTGTCTTAGCCATCTTGGCTATGACTCCCCTATTATCATCACATTTAAAGGGGCCAGAGTATGACTTTCAACAAAGAGTTGTACTCAAAATTTCTTATTCATCACAATACACTTAGATAATACATCAAGTTATAAGACTACACTAAGGAAATACATTGTATTTTTTGTTGATAGAATATTTCTCCAAAGAAAACAATTGCTATTTGAACTTAATAAAAATAAAATTATTTTGAGCTTAATTTATGAAGAAAGCCTTGTTCCCCTCCAGGCAAGACACATGGAGAACAAAGTTATCATGATAATATCTGTTTTATCTGGCTATGTTTATCAAGAAACCCACAAATAAGCAAAGGTTTTCGGGGAGAGTAAATTTAAAGCTGTTACCATCTCCAAAAAAACAATTTTTAATTTATTTAATAGAAAATGATCAAAAGACATCACTGAACATTTTAAGAAACTATATAATTTTATTAAAGCAATGGATTAATGAACCCAAGGACACTATAGTTCCCCCAAAGAGAAAAAAAGAATAAAGGAGATTGCCAAATGTTTTCAAAACACAATAAACAGAAACATAAATACTTTAAGAACAAACATGTCACTTCATTGGTTCAAAGTAAACGATTATGATAAATATACATGGCAGTCTATAAAATATCCCTGGGAATTATTTAAAATCTAATAATATAAACAAAAAGTACAATATCACTGTGAATTCAGTCAAAAATATAGCAGCAAAAAGTAAAAAAGTGCTCTCCAGTGAATTTGAAATAGAGAACTTTATGATGGCAATTTAGTGACAAATCATTATCTCCAGAAATTATAGAAAATCCATAGGACTAAAAGAAGTTTAGACATAATTTTAATGCATATTATTCAAAGAAATGAATCATAAACATTATTTTAATAGGTATTGCCTTTCCAAATATTCATAATGTCCAAGTGTTTTGGAATTGAAATTTTCAAAATATGTAGTTCTAATGAATAACCCAGAGTCATGTAGGAGTGGAATGTGAGAACACAGAGTTGTTATTTTTTCTTTTTTTACAGAAATTTCCTTGAAGATGCTTCCTAGTGAGTTTACATAACATAATATATTACAACAATTTTATAAGGTTTCAAAAGACCCAAATATCTTATCTATAGAATAATAATCAGAAGAATATTCAAGGAATTAATCAATAATAGCAGGCTAGCAAATTTTCCTAAGATTTTTTTCTATCTGTACTAAATTTTTTGTTGTTTTTCTAAGATGATGAGATTAAGTAACTTGCCTAAGGTCACACAACTACGTCCTCCTGACTCCAGGGCATCACTGAGACACCTTGATGCCCCTTCTGTGCTTAATTAAAAAAAATAAAAATAGTAAGAACAGAATAATAAGAATAGAGATATGGCTTCTGTAATTTATGAAATTTTAAAGTCTATAAAAGATTATTACAACTAATATAAAAATATGCAATATCAGAATTATTTTTTGTTCATTTGTATTATACTCTTGTTTTAGCAAATCCAGCACAAATGGTTGGAATCCCTCTCTAATTAAGACTGATACATCTAAATATACTGGTAATATTACTAATTAAAAATAAATTGAGGGGCAGCTAGGTGGCACAGTGAATAGAGCAGTGGCCCTGGAGTCAGGAGTACCTGAGTTCAAATCTGAACTCAGCCACTTAATAATTACCTAGCTGTGTGGCCTTGGGTAAGCCACTTAACCCCATTGTCTTGAAAAATCTAAAAAAAAAATTATTTATATTCTTTGAAGGAAATATCTTTTTCTACTCAAGAAGCATGCATTAAGCATGACATTTGAACAAAGATATTGTGTTAGTAGCAAACAAATGGGAAACAAAAACAATCCCAGAACTCAATATCTAGCTAGAATTCTTATAGTGTTTTAATTATTGCAGAGTTTCATAAATATTATTGCCTTGCTTTATCCTTACAATTACCCCCAGCATCTAGGTACTATTCTTTCAGCCATGTTAGAAATAAGGAAACTGAGACAGACAAGGGCTGAATGAGTGAATCATTGTCACACTGCTAACTAAATATCTGAGGACAGATTTAAACTCAGATCTCACTGATTCCTGACCCTGCACTACATTCATCTAATTACTTTGTTGTTATTGTTCAGTCGTTTCAGTTGTGTTCTACCCTTCATGACCCAATTTGATATTCTCTTTGTAAAGATGATGGATTATTTTATTTCCTTCTACTTTTACATGTGAGGAAATTGAGGCAAATAGGGTTAAGTGATTTGTCTTGAGTCTCACAAATAATATGCTTCTGAAGCCAGATTTGAACTCAGTTTTTCCTGATTTCAGGTCTGGCACTCTATCCATTCTACCCCAAGGAAATCCAAAGCAATACCTATTACAGAAATAAATCATATGGAAAAAAGTATAAATGAATCAGTCAGTAAGTCAAAATAGAATGAAAGGAGAAATATATCAATTCTATGTAAGTTTGAAAAAGGGAGAGTTTAAAAGAATTTGGTGTTATTCAAGTTAGATAATGAAATAATAAACCAAATATGAAATAGAGGTAAAGCTGTGATATCTTTGCTTCAAGGAAATCCAGCTAAATAAACTTCCTATATCAATGAAGATTAGTTCCTTTTCTAGAATGTATAATCTGGTGATTTGATTTACCTTATGTTACTCAGGCTGTATGACAAAAAAAACCTAGAATTTCAACCTTCCAGGATCCAAGGGAAACACTCTACACACTATGGCCTTCTGAATCTCTAAATTTTATTGGCATGATTTTTAAAAGAGTAAAACATAGAATATAAAACTTAGTTCACAAAGATCACAGACTTCATGATGATTGGATGACCTACTATAGAAAATAGTAGAGAGACAGATTTGATCAGGAGTATGTAAGCAAATGCTTAATCTTCACTGTTAGCATTTTCTCTGACATTTTCTTAAATCTAGGCTATCAATTAAACAATGAACCAAATTCTGATTTGTAAAGTTTGCTGATTTTAAAGTATCAATGTTTATACTAAATCTCCTTTCTACCTCTGCCTCCAGTACATCCCCTTCTATGATCTCAGGGAATCAAAATCATAAAGACAGTTTACTATAGAGAAACTAATTTATTTACTTTACATATTTGCCATGATTTATTGTATGAAACTTTAATTCTAGATGAGAGCCAAATCTTTTAAGTAGATCATTTGCTATGAAAACCCAAAACAATAATTTTTGACATAGGTAAATCAATAGAAATCACTTTATCAGGTAAAATACAGCGTGTACTATCTTAAGAT
This sequence comes from Macrotis lagotis, assembly GCF_037893015.1. Classification (NCBI taxonomy): domain Eukaryota; kingdom Metazoa; phylum Chordata; class Mammalia; order Peramelemorphia; family Peramelidae; genus Macrotis; species Macrotis lagotis. The sequence continues at coordinate 400,277,524 of NC_133666.1, forward strand.
AGCTGTAAATATATACAAGGAATGTGAGATTCATGCCTGTTCTATTCAATAGTTCTCCTAAATAAGTTACTTAACTGGAGAACATAAATAATAGGAATACTTGGGAGCTAGAACATACAGAATTCACTTCTCTTGAAGAGAGAAAGATAGAATATGAGCAAGATATTCATGGTAATAGACCACTTCCCCAACCAAGCATATGCCTAATCTGCAACAACCAGAGACCCAATAAGGAAACTTCCACAGTAATAATGATATCCCAAGAGAAACATTCTTTGCATGATTTCCCTTGCCAGCATCTATTCTGATAAGGTTCAGGATTTTGAGAGCAAGCCATTGAAGGAGCATGGATTTGATAATAATAAGAAATGTTTAAAAATATGCCCAGAGTGTCTTCAAGTATTATAATAATAAAAACTTTTAAATCACTTTATAAATAAGCATGTTGAAAATGCTGAATCCTGAATAGAAGATTTAGAAGATTCAGGATGTGACTTCTCTAATTCATGCTTAAGATGATATCAAGAAAATTGTCACAGTGTTTACTCTATTCATGCTAATATTGTACAAGGACAACATCTGCTTGTGTTTTGGTAATTGAGGGAATGGCGGAGACATAATAAGTCTCAACCATTGGTCTAATCAATCAATAGATAAGTTAAAGGAGGTCTATGATCTCAGTTCATAAGAGTATAAAGAAAGCAGCCAACAATTTACATTTTCAGTTAACAACTTAAGCAACTCCAACCAAATATGAGTACTGAAGCTTGGTAGCCTGAAAAAAAAATCCCATGAGATAGCCAGTTGGGGAGAGTTATTCCTCTAAATAATAGAATATTGAGTAATCCAGTATATAAAATGTCCAGTAGGATAAATAGAATCTTGAAATGAAAATGCATTATAGCCTTTTATTGTCAATGAGCAAATTATTTTAAATTCTTTGTAAAAAAGGAGAATAGAAAGGAGGAAATTAAACTTTGAATGCCTTAATTCATATCTTTACATGAAAAGAAGGAATATTTCAAATTTTGATAATGTATAAAACTTATAAAATTGAAATGTTGAATGAGAGTTATGACTGAAGCAAAATCTAGTCTTTGATGGACTGTGTAATTTGAAATAAAAAATGGAAGCTAGAAGACATAGGATTACAGGCCTGCAGTCAGGAAGTCTCATCTTCCTTAGTTCAAATCTGCCCTTAAACATTTACTATGACATTTACCTCTGTTTTTCTCAGTTCCTTAATTTGTAAAATGAGCTGATATAAAATGGAAAGCCATTCTATTATCTTTGCCAAGAAAATCCAAATGGAATCATGAAAGTTTCGCTATGACTAAAAAATGACTGAATACTAATAAAAACAAATTAGAAATTAATGTAAAATCCTTCAACTGAATTGAAGGAATGAACTGTCTGTATAAGGATGGAAAGGTTGGTTCGACAACAATTTTTTAAAAACAATCATGGCTTTCTAGCAGACTATAAAATCAATATGTCAACAGTGTGATATGCCAGATCTCCCTTAAATATAATTTATGTGCCAATCAAAAGATCATCACCTATAACCTTTTGACTCTTTTGTAATTCCAAGTCCTATGGCAATAGCCACAATGAAGAAGGAACAGGTATGAATATATTGGGAGGTGTAATAATAATCCTACACATGGGCAGCCCAGGTCAAAGGGTTGTCTTCTCATTGTACTGAAACTACAATGGTATTCAACAGCCTCTTAGGTATCTGAGTAGCCTTTTATCCCCTATTTCATAAATTATTTTTTCCAACTACTTGTAAAGATAATTTTCAAAAATTATTTTATAAGATCTTGAGTTCCATATTTTCTCCCACCCTCCCTTTCTTCTCCCCTTGCCTTGACAGAGGACAATCTAATATGAGTTATATGTGTAAAATTATGGTAAATATATTTCCATATTAATCATGTTGTGAAAGAAGAATCAGAAGAAAAAGCAAAAAATGAGAGAGAAAAAAAGCATAAAACATAAAACAAATTTTGAAAATTGCAAATAGTAAACTTTAGTCTGCATTCAGATTCCTTAGTTCCTTTTCTGCATGTGGACAGTATTTTCCATAAATGGTTAATAAGATGTTTGCTGCTCAATAACTCAAGGAGAAATGCCCAGAGAAGAAAAAAATCTATACAAAATGTTTGTTGATATGAGAAAGGCCTTTGTTACTTTCAATTAGGAAGACTTTGGAAAATGATGGCAAAATTTGGATAAAAGTTCATTAATTATATGTCAATTCATAACTACATGCTTATCCAGAATCTGGATAATTAACAGTGTTCACATAATTTCCAGGTCAGCAGTGGATTGAAATATGTTTGTGTGCTTGCTCCCATGCTTTTAGCATAATATTTTCTTCTTTTTATTATAAAGATTTTATTTGTTTTGAGTTTTACAATTTTTCTCCTAATCTTACTTCCCCCTCACCCCCACAGAAGATAATTTGCCAGTCTCTATATTGTCTCCATGGTACACACTGATCCAAATTGAATGTCATAAGAGAGAAATCATATCCTTAAGGAAGAAACATAAAGTATAAGAGATAGCAAGATCAGACAATAAGATATCAGTTTTTTTTTCCTAAATTAAAGGCAATAGTCCTTGGTCTTTGTTCAAACTCCACAGTTCTTTCTCTGGATACAGATGGCATTTTCCACTACAGACAACCCCAAATTGTCCTTGATTGCTGTATTGATGGAATGAGCAAGTCCATCAAGGTTGATCATTTCCCTCATGTTATTGTTAAAGTGCACAATGTTTTTCTGGTTCTGCTCATCTCACTCAGCATCAGTTCAATTTGTATATTTTCAACAATGTTGTCAGATACCTTCAATGAGTATGAAAATGGCATCAAGATCAGCTACCATAGTGGTGGTAAATTACTTACCTTAAAAAGGTTGCAAGTCAAGACTAAATGCAGAAGGAGAGTCATTGTATGATTTTTTTAATTTGTAGATGCTCATACAGTCAAAGCAGACCATGAGGCTAAGATGCAACAAAGCAAAGTTTAATTCTCCACCTCTTTTGCTTTGGTCTTATGATTAACAGCAAGAAAATGGTATCATCGATACATGGAACCATTGATTGTAGCTAACGTAGAGATTTTAAAAACTGTGTATAAGTTCAGGCAGGATACTTTTCAGGGATGTACCCATAGATGACGAGCTTGATCCATGCATATCGAGCTAAATCAGCATTTGGGAAATACCAAAGGAAAGTATGAGAAATAAGTATTAGTTCAACTACAAACTGTAGGTCTCATTGTAAAATCTGTAAAACCTGGACAGTCTACCAGTGCCATGTCAGAAAACCAAATTCAAATCACTTCCATTTGAATTGTCTTTGGAAAACTCTGAAGATAACCTGGCAAGATATGGTACTGGACACTTGTGGTCCTTTCTTGAACTAATCTGCCAAACATTCAGACTACACCATCGAAAATACATCACTGATGAGCTGTTCACATTGTTCAGATGCCAAATGTATATTTGCCTAAAATACTATTTTATGGAGAGAGCTTACATATGGAAATTGCTTACCTGAAAAAGGACTTTCCAGCATGGCATGTCCACATCAAAGAAAGCACTGTGCTCTATGAGCAAAGCAGAACTGAAATAGATCAGAAAATGCGAGGTACACAAATTAGAGATATCTCCATTCCAAATGTTCAAATGGACATTTTGGCCCAACCTGTGAGATTTCTGAGCTCATATTTGTCTGATCAGCCACTGTCAAATATACTGTATCTTGACTCTAACATAGTGATGTCAATAACAAAGCATAGCAATAACATCAGGTAAAGAATGATGCCTTAGGAGTTAGTAGGTCCCTCCTAGAATAGCAGATCCTCATAGTGAGGCAAAATGAGTATTTTTTTATTATGATCACCACCACTATCACTACTATCATGATCATCATTATCGCTAGCATTTTTCTAACTATACATTCCAGGCACTGGACTTTATAAGTACTTTACAAATATTGTATCTTATTCTCACAATAACCATGCAGGGTAAGTATTATTATTATTATTATTATTATTACGATCATCTTATAGTTGACAAAGTTGAAGGAAAAAAGGTTAAGTCATTTGCCTGTGTTCATGCAGTTACTAAATCGCTGACTCCAGGCTCAGTTCTATATTTATTGCTCTCCCAAGCTGCCATTGATTGATTCATTGCTTCATTCAACCATTACTTATTAAGTGTTTACTATGTACTAGACATTGTATTAAGTATTGATGATGAAGAAAAAAAGAAAAGAAGAAAAGAGAAAAAGCAGCCCCTGCTCACAGGAATTCCTATTCTAATGGGAAAAAAATGTAAATAGATTGCTATAAACAAGATATAAAGAGAGGATGTGGAAGGTATTGTTGTTTGTCTTTCATTTTCAAAAAGGACCAATGACATTACAGGGTGAAGTTTTGCCTTGTGCATGAATTGTCTTTAAGTGAAGCAGAGTAGCACAAAGTTGTCAGGCTCACTATCTTCCAGAATCATCAAGTTTCAGTCACTAGACTAAAGTCAACAAAATATTGATAGTCTGAAGTGCAGTGGATGATCTTTGATTTCTGGCCAAACTCTAAGCACTTGATGAAAACTACTTCATCTATCTTCATGGCCCATTGAAACAAATTGTTCTTATCTTCCTATAACTTCTGGGGAAGACTTTGCATTTTTTGGAGTAGACATTTCCTAACTCACAAAGAGGATTATGGTCTATCTGCAAGCCTCTAATTTTTACCCACCTGCCAAGATGATTTTACTTTGGTGTGACCATTGTACATGCTATAATTTCTTGGATGTCCAAGTGAGAGTTGAGGAAAGATGGACACCAAAGTTGAATAAGCAACCCTAAAAAAGAGTTTGACAAGTCCCTCACATTAGAGGGGGTAGTTCTGGGAAAGGTCTTCCTATGGGAGGCAGATTTTATCTCTGCCTTGATAGCTGCCAGGAAAGCTGTAAGAAGGAGGTAAGGGGTCAGAGCATACCAGACTCAGTCAGTGTAAAGGTACAAAGATGAGAGATGAAGTCTTTTCTTTGTGTAAAAATAATTGGAGTGGTGTAGTTGGACTATAGAGTAAGTGGAGATTAAAGTATAAAAAGGCTAGAAGGGAATACAAGACCAGGATGTGAAGGATTTTAAATAATTAATTTAGAATTTTTCATTTCATCTGGAAAGTAATAGGGAATAATAACTAGAATTTACTTAATAAGGAGTGGGACATGGTCAAACCCAGACTTTAGAAAAATCAGTATGACAGTTGAATGGAAGAAGAATTGAAGTCTGGAATGACCTGAGTTAGGATACAATAAGAGAACAATTGCAAATATTGGGAGATGAAGGTTATGAAAATGGAGAAAGAGATTGAAATATGGGTGAAATATTCTTACCATACAAAGATTAGATACATGAGGGAAATATGAAGAGTGGAGAATACTACTTAGATTGTGAACCTGGCTAATGGGTAATGACCATGACAATAGAACAGTTTGAAATAAAAGAAGGTTTTTGAGGAAAATATATATTTTGTTTGAACATCTTTAGTTTGAAATGTCCAAAAGGTAGATGATGATGATGTGATACTTTATTTTAGGAGGGAAGTTAGGATCAGCTAATTAGACCTGAGAATTATCTACCTAAAATTTATCATTGTATCCATGGAGACTGAAGAGAAAAATATAAAAGAAGTACCAATCAGAATCTTGGGGGACAGCTGTGAATAGTGTGCATTATAGATTTGTATAAGAGAAATAACTGAAAAGAAATGATTAGAGAAATGGGTGGGGAACTAGTAGAAAAGCAATTAATTCAAAAGATTCAGCAGGGACAATCTTAAGAGAATTCTAGATCAGTTATAGTTTGGGATAATTAATATCTGACATCCTTTCCAACTTAGAATATGTGAGTCACCTAACCTTTTCGGGAGTGTATTTCATATCTGAAAAATGAGATGTTTGGATTAGATGATTTCCACATCCATAATTTTTTGAAAGAAAGCTCTCAGATTATATGAGCATCTAACTTCTAACACAGGATAAGTGGTTCATAAGAAATACCCTATAGAGCTCAAATAAGTTCTTTACCTATGAATGAAAATAAAGACGATTCTTCCACAATGTAATATTTCCCAGCCAGGTGTTATACAACTTTGCAACTATTCATCTGAGTGGAACTATGTAGCAATTTCCTTACTTATTTTTCTAATTACTTTTAAATAAAATAAATTATATTTTGGAGAAAAAATGACCTTTTTTTCTTTGCTTTGCTTCCCCATCTCACTGCCTGCCCCCCCCCCCACCATCATGTTTAAAGTTCTGTACCACAAAGGGATTGCTGAAAGAAAAGAACCTAGAAAAGGAAGGAAAAGAAAGGAGATTGAATTCCTTTCTCACAGTGGAAGCTTCATTTGTTCAGCACAACTGATACAATCTCGGTATACCAATGAGTCTGCCATGAATATGTTAAGAAGATGATGAGGCTGGCAAGGAGTTGCATTATCATCTTGGGGATTGCAGGCACACTACTGGGAGTTATCTAATTAAAAGTCCTGTGGAAAATGAACCTCTCTTGCTTACAGTACTGATTCTTCCCATCTAAAATAGTCTGCTCAGCAATATGCATTCTTTGATTACAACCCACTGAAGTCAGTTATAAGACACTTCAGCAGTGGCTCCTCTTAGAATGGTGCCAGCTGTGAAGAATTCTATGCTATACCAAGATACACATCTGGTGTAGATGTCAGCCCATCTCACTTCATTCCCAGCAGCAACACTCAGAGGAGCCAAGATGTTACTCCTACACAATTACTAATGAGGACTGATCCACCCCCAGGAGTTTGTCAAGTTGCAAAGACCTATAAGCCATCACCCAAATATCAGTTTTATGAATACTTTAGAGACTCCAAGCACTTTACTTATATTCAATCCACAATTAGACTGATTTAATTGTAGGACACCCCATGAAGCTTGGGGGGGTGAGGTTACTATTATATCTATTGATGAAGCAAAGCACTTGAGATAAAAAGAAGGAAAACAAGTGAGGCAAGGTTTCAGAACAAGTCAGTAGGAGATCTGCTGAGATTAGTTCTGGGAATTTCTGACTCCTAATTCTAAACTCCACTTGCTGGTCAATGACACCATACAGTGACTGTTTAATGTTATATAGTTAATTAGAGCCTTTGGGGATGCTTGAAATGTATATAGTCCAATCTTCTTCTAGGATCATTAACATAAATTTTTAAAAAGGATTATTTTCATTGTATTTTGGCTGTTCAGACAAGTACTGGTTGCTCTTCTGATAATTTCATTTGGTGGACTTATCCTTGGGCCTATTGTTGTAATTAAAGCATACTATTGTGCCTAAGTATGTGTCTGTGTGTGTGTATATGAATGTATGTATGTGCATGTGTTATGTTAGGGATTAGAGGAGGAATGGAACTTATTTAGCAAAGCAGCCCCACTCCCTTCCCTTGAGGTGAAAGAAAGCCTATTTATGATATATTTGTACTAAAACTTTTCCTGAATTGTTTCCGCATGTAGAATTCTTTTCAAGTTCCTTCATGATAATCCTGTTAAAATAGCAAATTCAAAAGCCATCTGGAGGGTTTTTTTTTCTTTTTGTGGTAAGCATTTTAGAGAGCAGAATTTGCATATATAAACAATGACTGACTGAATAAATTCATTTCATTTATGCAGTGTCTGGTATGAAAGGAAAGGACTCCTGCCGGGCTGCAATTTAAACAGTTTTCTTTCATTATTTAGTGTCCACAATTTCATCCAAATGGCCACATTCTGCTTTAAAAGACAAGGTTGTTCACCAAAACAAATGAAATAATATGGAGAGACTGAATCTGCTTACACACTAACAAGTAGAAAGAATATACTTAAATAAAATATAAACATATGGATCTGTCTTTTAATTTAGTTTGGAGGAAAGGGTCCAATCCAAAGTCTCTCATGCACAGAGATTTCCAAATGAAGTCAATTTGAATTTGGATACATAAAAGGGTATAGCAGACCCAAACCTGAAATATTCAACTCTACCTACCTACTGGGAAACTCAGTAGGTTGGGCCATTCACTATCCAAAACAAACCCAAAAAAATCCTTCCTCTCAAATCTGCAAAGCAGTTAAGTTGTTCCTATTGTCTCCAAATGCACAATTAGAATACAAATAAAAATTAATATAGAACAGGTACCAGAAGAAAATGTGTCTAACAATGGCTGTTGTTTTGTCAGCTTCAAGTTCTTGTTTCCATACTTCTATGTCAATACTTAAGGGAGGCAAAGGTTATCTCCCAGAAAAGGGAGCACAATTTTGACTCTTAGAGATTCCACTGTGCTGTTTAAAGGAGTTAGAGATTTGAGTAGGGTACCATACATGTTCCAGTGGGCTCCAAAAGAGTCTGAATTCATCTTGTTAACAAATGCATTTAACTCAGCTAAAGTAGAATGTTTGTTGTGGCAAAACAAATAAACCTAACTTGTTTTCAGATTATCACCAATATCGGAGGCAGTGAGTTCTTAAAATATTGGAATAAAAGACTCTTTAGTCTAATCTTGGACACATTCATAATGACTAGGCTATCAAAATAAATGTTATGAAACAGAATTGTTTAAAAAGAAATGATAGATGATGGGGGTAAAGTCCCTTTCAAATTTATCCCCCCATTGTCTCCATGTCCCAAAGGTCTCTGGGAACAGACCAGTCCTTGCCTTTAAGGCCACATAAAAAAAGGCATTTTTAGAAGTTATTACAAGAAAATTTGTTTCAATGAGAGACTTAGATTACTTTTTAATTATTTCTGGCTCAGTACAAGCACAAATCTTAAAATGAATGTTATACATGTGATCAAACTGCCTAGAGAAAAGAGAATAAAAAAGAACCCTCCCTGAAACTTTTATGTAAAACACAAGAATAATACAGGATTAAAAATAAAAGATGGCAGAGATAAACATTCCCCCCACTTTTTTTTTTCTTCTATGTGCTCACCATGTTCAGATCCTTGACACTCTGAATTAATTCCTTCCCCTGGGGGATGGATTACCTTATCTGGTCTGGGCATTTCAGTAGTTGACAATGAACCAATGCATTAATCTGAATATAGAAACTAATTACAGTGAAACCTGCTCACTGTTCTCCCTTACAACATTTCTTCACTCTTAATGTTAATCTTTAAAGGACCCATGTGATTGGACATAAAGGCAGTGTTTCTCATATATGACATTTCCCTTTTTAAGGAATCTTATTCTTCCAGTATGTAAATGAATCCCTTGGAGTAAGTCAGAGAGATTGAATTCCCTCTTTTAAGCAATTGGGCCACAATTTATTGAAGTAACTGAAATAGTGAAAAAAGATCAAACTCAAAACATTCTCATGCAAATCTGCCCTTAGACTATAGGGGGAAAATAAAACATTATAGCATCTTAAAATATTATCTTTATAAACCCTTTTGTTCACTTCAAAATATATTGTTTTAAGATCAATGATTACTCATTTTACTTTTGAATATTAAAGAGTTAATTTGGTGCTTGGTATAGAGCATACACAATGCAAATGTTTATACATATATATGAATATATATCTTCATGCTTTTTATAATTTTCCAATCTTTACAACATCTTCCCCTGGGAGAGAAAGAATAGTTATACGTTATGTATAGGCACATGGTGACTTCATACTTTCAATGTTTTCCAAGTCATATAGTGCCAAATATGATAGTATTTATGCCATCCTACAATCAATAAGAGTATATTAAATACCTATTCTATGCTATTCAGTGTACTAGGTGCTATAAAGACAAGAATGAAGGGACTTACATTTTCTACATTTTCTAGAAAAGATAATATGTATATAGAAAGATACAGTAAAGATTTCTGTCCATCCTTCATTCTCAAAGAGGATCAACAATCAGTAGAGCAATGTGTTGATTTGCAAATGAATTGGATTTAAGTAAGGAAGAACTGTGCAAAGTCATCAACCTCACCCTTTCCTCTAGAGTCCAGTGACAAGACATAGATCAGGATAAGTAGAGATGACCTCAGATGTGGTGGAAAAACTTTGGCCTTTTTAAGCTCGGGTATTTGTCAGTTCTCATTTTGTCTGGATCAACACCCATTCAGTGATTCTATGAGTTAAGACTATGTAAGAAATGAGTAAAAAAATGACCTAGTTTGTCTATAAAAAAAAATTTGTTTGGGAAGAGAATATCCTTGTGGTTTCAGGGCAGAAATAATTAATTTCTATTTACATTCACTATGAGTCATCAAAACCCAAATGATAACCAAGAGAAGCTTGAATTGGGACCTATTAGTAACTAATCAGGATCATCCAAAGTTATTTGGGTTTAAAGCATAGTTAAATTGTGATTAAATTCATATGGAGAAATAAAAAGTCAAGAATTTCCAGGAGCTTAATAAAAAAAAAGTGCAAAAGAAGGTGGCTTATACTTACCAGATCTAAAATTATATTTATAGAGCGTCAGTCATCAAAACTGTCTTGTATTGGCTAAGAAATAGAGTGGTGGATCAGTGGAATAGTCTAGGTGCAATAGCAGGAAGTGATTATAGTAATCTGCTGTTTGATAAACATAAAGAGTCCAGCTATTGGGATAAAAACTCTCTCTTCGATAAAAATTGTTGGAAAAATTGGAAGTTAGTACAGAAGAAACTTAGACCAACATCTCACACCCTATATCAAGATGAGATCAAAATGGATACAAGATTTAGACATAAAAAATATTATAAACAAACTAGTAGATCAAGGAGTGCTTTAACTGTCAGATATGTGAATACATATGAAGCAGTTTATGACCAAGGAACATATGAAGAACATAATTAAAAACAAACTAGAGTATCTTGATTACATTAAATTAAAAAGCTTTTGCACAGACAAAAACCACTGTAACCAAGATAAAAAAAATGTAGTAAATTGGGAAAAATTTTTGCAACTAGTATTTCTGACAAAGGACTCATTTCTGAAATATACAGAGAACTGAGTCAAATTTTCCAAAAAAAAAATCCATTCCACAATTGACAAATGGCCAAAGTATAGGCAAAGGCAATTTATAGATGAGGAAATCAAAGCAATCCATAGTCATATGAAAAATTGCTCTAAATCATTACTTATTAGAGAAATGCAAATTAAAGTATCTCTGAGGTACAACCTCATACTGCTCAGACTCACCAATATGACCAGCAAGGACAAGGATCAATGTTGGAAGGGATGTGAGAAATCTGGGTCATTAATACAATGTTGGTGGAGATGTGAACTCATCCAACCTTTCTGGAGAGCAATTTGGAAGTACACGCAAATAGCAACAAAAATGTACATACCCTTTGACCTAGCAATACCACAACTCTATACCCTAAAAGAGATTATTAAAAGGGGGAAAAACATCACTTGTACAAAATTGTCAGAGCAGCCCTGTTTGTGGTGGCAAAGAACTAGATATTATGTAAATGTCCTTCAGTTGGGGAAATGGCTTAGTAAACTGTGGTACATGTATGTTATGGAACACTATTGTTCTAATAGAAATCAGGAGGGATGGGAATTCAAGGAAGCATGGGAGGTTTTCATGAACTGATTCTGAGCAAGATGAGCAGAACAAGAAAATCGTTGTATACCCCAACAGCAAAATCAGGGTGATGGTCAATCTTGATGGACTTGCTCATTCTATCAGTGAAACAATCAGGAACAATTCTGGGCTATCTGAGATGGAGAATACCATCTGTATCCAGAGAAAGAATTTTGGAGTTTAAACAAAGAACACAGACTATTACCTTTAATTTAGGAAAACAACATGTTATTATGTAATTTTGCTATCTCTTATACTTTAATTTTCTTCCTTTAGGATATGATTTCTCTCTCTCATAAACTTAGATCAATGTATACCATGGAAACAATGTAAAGTCTAACAGACTGCCTTCTGTGGGGGGGAGGGAAGTGAGATTAGGGGAAAAATAGTAAAACTCAAAAATGAATAAAATCTTTAAAATAAAAGAGTTCCAAATTCTTTCCCTCCTTCACCTTCATTGGAAAGGCAATTAATTTTATATAGCTTATGCATGTGCAGTCATGAAACATTTCCATATCATGCATGCTGCAAAAAAAGACCAAAATACAAACAAAAAATAATGAAAAGCTTTTTAAAAATGTATGGTTCAAGGGCAGCTAGGTGACACAGTGGATAGAGCACCAGCCTTGGAGTCAGGAGTACCTGAGTTCAAATCTGGCCTCAGACACTTAATAATTACCTTTTTGTGTGGCCTTTGGCAAGCCACTTAACCCCACTGCCTTGCAAAAATAAAAACCCTAAAATAATATATATGCTTCAAAATGCATTCAGATTTCATCAGTTCCTTCTTTATAAATGGATAGTATTTTTCATCATAAGTCCTTAGGAATTGTATTGCATTATTGTAGTACTGAGAAAAACTGTCTTTCACTGCTCATCTTCATTCGATATTACTGTTACTATACAATGTCCTTTGGGTTCTGCCCACTTCATTTTTATAAGTTCATGCTTTTCCCCCCATTTTCTGCAAGCATCTTATTTACCATTTCTTACAGCCTAATAGTATTCCATCATAATCATATACCTCAGATTGTTTGTTCAGCTTTCCCCAAATGATGTGCATACCCTCAAATTCAAATTCTTCACCATCACTAAAAGAACGTCTATATTTTTTTTACATGTAGGTCTTTTTCCTTTTTGTTTATCATTTCTTTGAGATACAGACATAATACTGGAATTGACAGGTCAATGGATTTGAAAAAGTTTTGCATCCCTACTGTCATTGTTGCATTTTTTCCCACTCCAAAATGGTAGAATTAGTTTGCAAGTCTACTAGCAATGCATTAGTATTTCAGTTGTCCAATATCCACTTCAATATTTATTAATTTTCTTTTCTGGCATTTTAGTCAATCTGAAAGGTATGAAGTAGTACTCAAGAGTTATGGTAATTCACATTTTGCTTATCAGTAGAAATTTAATTTTTTTCCTACAAATATAGATAACTTTGATTTCTTCTTCTGAAAACTCTCTGTTCATATCCTTGTCCATCACTTGGGAATGGCCCTTGCTTTTATATATTTCACTCAATTATCTATATATTTAAGAAATGAGACCTGTATCAGAGACACTTCCAGTTAAACATTTTTTTCAAAGTTGTAATTGCTATATGTTTCCCTACATCCTACTTCCCCTGTTTCTTTTCAACCTCATCTTTGCATCCTCAAAAATGTGATGCTTCTTAATATACCATACATCAATATGCCTATTGAGCATATTGTCACTTTTGTCACTTTCCCCTACTTATTTCCTATAGCATGAGAGTCAGATTAGTATGTATGTATATTATTTCCATTTTGATCCAATTCCAGTGAGAGTAAGGTTCAAGTATTCCTGCCTATCTCTGCCATCTTCCTTTCCTCTTGTAAAAACTTTTTTTGCGTGCCACTTTTATTTGAGAGAATGTACCCCATTCTACTTTTCCTTTCTTCTTTAAGTGCATTCCTCTCTCAGTCCTTAATTTTTTTAGATATACCATAATATTCAACCCACACCCTCTGACTATGTATACCCCTGTCAGAATAATGAGAAAGTTTAGGGGGAGTTATAAATGATATAATTTTCCCATATAGGAATACAAACAGTTTAATCTTATAAGAGTCCTTCATGATTTCTCATGCCCGTTTACCTTTTTAATACTTCTCTTGAGTCTTGTAATTAAAACTAAAACTTTTTTGAGCTCTTATATTTTCATCATGAATGCTTGAAAGTCCTCTTTATCATTGCATATCTATTCCCCAACACTCCTGAAAGATTATACTGTCTTTCAATGTAGATGATCTTGATTGAAATACTAACTCAGTTGCCCTCCACATTATCATATTCTAATCCTTTGATACTTTAATGTAGAAACTGCTAAATCTTGTCTTAGCCAGACAATATCTCCATGATATTCAATTGTTTCTTTTTTACCATATTTTCTCCTTGATGTGGAAGTTCTGGAATTTGACTGTAATACTCCTGACAGTTTTTATTTTGGAATATGTTTCATGAAGATATGGGTAGATTATTTTTCAATTTCTATTTTTGTTTTCCTTGCTAATTTCTTGAAAATGATGTTTATATTTTTTTGATGATTGCTTTAAGGTTGTACAATAATTATTTTTTCTTTACATTTTTTTGCAAGGCAAATGGGCTTAAGTGGCTTGCCCAAGGCCACACAGCTAGGTAATTATTAAGTGTCTGAGGCTGGATTTGAATTCAGGGACTCCTGACGCCAGGACTGGTGCTCCATCCACTGTACCACCTAGCCACACCACAATAATTCTTAAATTATTTTTCTGAGAACTGTTTCCCAGGTCAGCTGTTTGTCTCATGAAATATCTCACTTTTCTACTTTTTTATTCTTTTGATTTTGTATTGTTACTTCTTGAAGTCACTTGAAGTCATTAACTTTCCCTTGACCAATTCTATTTTTTTAAGAATTATTTTCTTCATTGAGTTTTTGTTCTTCCTTTTCCATTTGACTATTGCCAATATATGTGGCAATCATCTTGATTTTGTTGTCTTGTTCTTAAATTTATTTTGATTGTCATCTTGATTCTTGTTGATTTGATGTGCTGTCTTGATTTTATTGTCTTATTCTTAATTTAATTTTGATTTCCCATGTCAACATAATAACTCATTTTGTTTAAATTTTTTCACTTTTTACCCCAGTTATCTTATATTTTAAGTTGTTCTTTTTTTTCAATGAATCATTGTACATCTTTTTCCATCTGAACTATTTTGGATTTTTAGGTAATTTTATCTTCAGTATTATTGAACCTCCTTACCCAAGATATTGACAATATTTTAAAGATTTTCTTCAATCATCCTCATTCCTTTGCCCATTTTTTCTCTACCTCTCTTATGTGATTTTTAAAATTCCTTATCATTATTTCCAGAAATTGAAACAAATTCACATTTTTCTTTGAGGTTTTTGGATGTAGCAGTCTTGATTTTGTTGTCTTTTTCTTAATTTTATTTTGATTTCCCATGTCAACATAATAACTTTCTTTTTATCTTTTTCTTTTTGCATATTTTACCCCAGTTACATGCACAAGCAGTTCTTAGTATTTACTTCCAAAACCTTGAGTTCCAAATTCTCTCCCTCCCTCCCATTGTACTCTGCCCCATTGAACAAATAAGTTACTTGGTAGATTAAAATGTATAGCCATGAAACATATTACTACAACAGACATATTGTAAAAGTAAACATAATCCCCCCACACACATACAAAGAAAGAAAAACCTCAAGAAAAATTAAAAAACTGGAAAAAAGAATGTGCTTCAATCTACATTCAGTTGTTTCTTTGGAATGGATAGCTTTCTTTACCATAAGTTCACCAGAGAGATTGCTTCAGTATTTTTCCCACAGTTGCTTTTTGATAGATGTATTCCCCCTATCTTATTTCTCCCCATCCACATTTATTCCATTCTCTCTTTCTTTTCACCCTATCCCTCCTCAAAATTGTGTTGTATCTAACTACCCTCTCCCAGCATATTCTCTCTCTTTTATCAGATACATCCTCCTCCCCTCCTACTATCCCATTTCTCCCAAGCTTTTCTTCTCCTATTTTCCTCTGGGGTAAGATACAAATCTAAACCCAATTGAATGCATTTGTAATTTTCTTTCTGAGTCACTTCCAATGAGAATGAAGGCTCACTCACTCCCCCTCATCTTCCCCTCTTCCACTCCATTTCAAAAGATTTTTCTTGCCTCTCTTATATAAAATAACTTATCCCATTCTACTTCTCCATTTCCTGTTTCCCAGTACATTCCTTTCTCATTCATTAATTCCATATTTTAATATATTATATCTTCATATTCAGCTCCCTCATGAGCCTCATCTGTATATGCATCCTGCAATTGCCCTAAAAAATTAAAAGGTTCATATGAGTTATCAGTTTCATTTTCCCATGCAGGAATACAAACAGTTCAACATCATTGTTATAATTTGTCCTACCCATCCACTCTCTCTATGCTTCACCTGAGTCCTTTACTTGAAGATCCATCTTTCTGTTAAACTCTGGTCATTTCATCAGAAAAGTTTGAAAGTCTGTTCTTTCACTGAATGCTCATTTTTCCCCCGATGAAAAACTAAACTTTGCTGGGTAGTTGGTTCTCAGTTGTAATCCAAGTTCTTTTGCCTTCCAGAATATCATATTCCAAGTCCTATGAGACCCTAATGTAGATGATGATAAATCCTGCGTGTAATACTAACTGTAGCTGCATGATATTTGAATTGTTTCTTTCTGGTTGTTTGTGATATTTTCTCCTTAACTAGGGAGTTCTGAAATTTGGCTATAATATTCCTGGGAATATCTTTCAGGAGTTGATTGGTGGATTCTTTCAATTTCTATTTCACTTTCTTTTTCTAGTATATTAAGACATGTTAATTAATTTTTTGAAAAAAGGATGTCTACTATCATTTTTGATCATGATTTTCAGGTCATCCAATATTTTTAAATTATTTCCTCTGCATCTATTTTCCAGATCAATTGTTTTTCCAAAGAGATATTTCACATTTTCTTCTAGTGTTTCATTCTATTGTGTTTTTTAAAATTGTTTCTTGATATCTTACAAAGTCATCAACGTCCCTTAATTAATTCCAGTCTACCTTTGAAGGAATTATCTTCTTCAGAGAACTTTTGTATCTCCTTTCTATCTGACCAATGCTACTCAGTAAGGCACTCCTCTCATTGACCTTTTGGACTGCTTTTCCCAAATGATCCAAACTGTTTTTAAGATGTTATTTTCTTCAATATGTACTTGTAATTCTTTCACCAAGTTACTGAATTGGTTTTCATGATTTTCCCATATTGCTTTCATTTGTCTTCCCAATTCATCCTCTACCTCCCTTATTTAATTTTCAAAATCTTTTTTGACCTTTTCCATAGCCTGAGATCAATTCATATTTTTCTTAGTAAATTCAGATACAGAAGCTTTACTTTGTTACTTTCTGAGAATGCATTTTGATCCTTCATAGGATCAAATTATTTGTCTATGGTCAGATTATCCTTTTCTGTTGTTTGTTCATTTCCTCAGTCCATGACTTGACTGTTAACTCTTGTGAAGGTGGGACTCTGCTCCCAGGGTAGAAGACTCACTGTGCCAGACTTTTGAGGGTGCTTTCAGCTGTTTTCAGGGATATTTGCCAGGTAGCTCGATTCATCCAAAGTCTTAGGAGAGGCTCTGGTTGCTCTCCTGGTCCATGCTCTGGTCTATGGATGACCACAAGAACTCCTCTCTGCCCTGGAGTTGTGAGGAAGGTCCCTGTACTGCTATGGCAGTGAAGTTCTTTTTCCTGAGACTGCACCCTGGATCTGAGTATTGGCAAAAAACAGTCCTGCCTCAGGGATAGCAGAGAAACTTCTTCAATCTTCTCTGACCCCCTTACAATCAATGGGAAGCAATTGTGGGTGATTCTCTGTTGTGTGGTTCCCCAGACTTGCTCCTGATTCCAGAACTGTGGCTGTGCTGAATCCTATGTTGGTCTGGGCTCCACACTCACTCTGTTGCTGCAGAGTTTTCCTGCTGATCTTTCAAATTATCCCTGGCAATTCCTGGGCTAAGAGGTCTGGAAACTACTGTAGGTGCCAAAACCCTAGACACTCCAGGGGCCCAAGTCCTCCATGGTCTGTTCCTAGATGACTGGAGTTGATGTATTTAGGCATGATTGGACTGTGCCATGGTCCTTTCTAAGTCTGGTGTAACAGAACTTTCCTGTGGATCATGCAAGTTGTCTCAGGACAGAAAATTGTTTCACCCAGGCTTTTTGTGGGTTCTGCCACTCTAGAATTTGATTAGAGTCATTATTTAAAAGTATTTGGAATGGTTTGGGAGGAAAGCTTATGGGAGTTTTTGCCTCTACTCCTCCATCTTGACTTTGCCCCCCCAATATAACTTTCTATGGTCAGAATACATTTTTGTTACTTGCTCATTTTCCCAGCTGTTCCTTGATTTTTTGGATTTATATTAAAGTTGGTCTCTTTTCCCAGGATCAAGGAATCTTCAGATATTTCTGGTAACTATTTTCAAAACTAGTTCTGAATATCTGTAAGCTTTCATTTCTTCCAAGGAAATATGATCTAAGGAGAGGTGTGTTTATAAACTCCTAGTGTGTGCTCTCTTCTGTGAGTGACAATAAACACTCCTGGAACTGTGACCAGGGTTCCTCCTGGGACTTCAAACTGTTATCATCCTGCTACTGTGACCTAGGACTGCCCAGATCTGTGTATGGGCAATGCAGTAGATACTTACACTCTGTGCCAGTAAAAGAACCTTTGTAATCTCCTTCTGACAGGTGACCTATTCCCTTAGCATTTACAGAATGAGAGCTCCAGAAACAACTATTCCCCACTCTAGACTATGTCATCTTTAAGGTACTTTCCAACTTTCAAGAGGTTATGAATCTTTGAAGCATATCAGTAACTGAATCTATGGGGTATTCAGGCATATTCGTACATGTATTCATGTATGCATATTTTGACCTGGCCTATGATATTTCAAATCTTCATTGGAAAACTTACACATTTCTCATAACAATAACTTAGAGAATATTTTTTAAACATCAGAAGATGAAGTGATTTACCCAAATATTACCCAAATAAATCTAAAAATAAGAATTTAAACCTAGTTTTTAGCACCTCCTAATCTGACTCTAATAGCACTATACTACCATTGCTCCACTCTTTGGGATTTGTATTTATTTAATCAGAATTTTATATTTTTTACTTCATGAGATTCAAATGTATGTTTAAAAAAGACTCAACACAAATTATGCCTATTCTATTTATCCCAAATTTTACCTTAGAAAAGTGTATGTGTTTTGGGGAGACAATTCAGGCTACTCTTAAATTTTCAGAGGACAAAATAAAACCTAGAACAGTTCTCTATACCTTTTTTTAAGTTTGAAATTTCATTCCCATGAATTGGGACTAAAAAAGTTCACACAATAACAAAGATGGAATAGCACCCAAACTTCTACACATTTCATAAATATTAAACCCTTAAGGTTTCTAACTCTCACCTTCAAGCTTCCACCTAATGGCCCTCATCATTCATGTCAGCAAGGACTGGTTGAGAATCTTTTCATGGTCCTTCAGTGTCATTCTTCAATTTCTTAGTGCATTCATGGTTTAGGAAGGGGACAAAATTCCTTCCCAACATCAAAACTTGCACCATAAAGATAATAGCAGAAAAGTGAGATTTTTTTTCCTGAAAATATTATATATAGAAATATATAATTTTTGCAAACATGTATGTATATGCACATAGATTTGCATGTATAAATTTATATGTGTACATATGTCCCATGTTTTCTTTGTTCATGGTAAATTAAAAAAGGGATTAGTGATAAGCATATTATGCATGGATTGTGATCCATAATAGATTATTAATTGATTATTAAACCAAAAATAAATTTCTAAATAACCTTAATGTCTAATTTCTTGAAACACACACATATATCTTATCTACCTCTACATGTCTACATATTTGCACACATAAATGTATATTTTATATATTTATCCAATATTATATCACAATAATTTAAATAATTTTATAAAAAAGAATAACTAATTGATGACATGGTTTTTAGGAATGTTAAACACTAAATTTTCTTGCCATTTTTATTTGCCTTATTAATTCAAAATTCACCATTCCCTCAGTTACTTGGAAATTAAGAAAAGATTTAAGTATATTATCTATGATTCTTAGATTAATTGATGAATAAACCAAAATAAATTTCCAAATGACTATTTTGATTGTCCATTTTTGAAAAAGGCCTATCTCTTATTTACCATTTCAGGAAATTTTTCTCAAGCATCTCATCTTTTCATTTTCAGGAATATGAACTTTGTTTTAATATGAAGTATAGTTCACTTGTCTTACATCAATTCAGTGACCTTTTTCTATGACTCCCAACTCTAGAAGGAACTCAGACTTACAATGATTTTTGATTTGAAAGAGAGGTTATTTTTTGGATCTCTCTAGCTGCTGTTAGGGGGTCAATTGGTTGTAGCAGGGAAAAGGAAAAGGATATTTCTCATCATGCTTAGAGCAATGTATGCCACTATAGGGCAGTGATACTAAGAGAGAATGTAGAGAAGCAGATAAAAATATGATGAAAGTTACATGGCCTAAAGGTTTGAAACATTTCTAACTAAGACATCTACTACTCATAGACTATAGAGATGATTTAACAAGCTAAGAGTTGACCCTGGGAGCCTGATGTTCCAAAGGACTGAGATTGACAGTTGGGCTGGGAATGCTAACCCTGTTAACCTAACAAGATGTTCAGCTCTGAAACTCTAAGAAAAGAATCAGTCCTTCTTAGTTTCCTGAGAAGAAATAGGAAACAGTGGTTCTCATGTTTGAACAACCTTGACCATTAAGACTCAGTATATATTGTCCCCCATAATGAACCAAATTCTTGTAGGGCCTAAGGTAATTTTAGATGTCAACAGCCTTTGAGAAATTAAATTAACTCTTTCAGTATTCGAGTTCCTAGGACCATACACTAATTTTCTGAAAAATTAGTATAAATCTTTAAAGCTCAATATTTTCAATAATAGATCAACAGTCAACCAAAATTGAGATATTAGAAAACTTTCATTCAAAATGTTTTGATCACATATTAATAATCATCTTTCCCTTCCTTATCACCATCTTTATCTTAGTCATCATCAGTTCTTTCATATAAGAACAAACCAGAGCATACTGATAAAAAGAGGCTTCTGATATATATTATTTCATGTGATTCATACAATGACACCATGAGATAGTCTACTTCATATATTATTATTGTCATTTTATAGAGGAAAGTTTTTAGATATTTAAGTGAAGTTTCTAGATATTAAGGAAGTGCCCAAGATCATGCAGCTCATGAGTGGCAGAACTTGACCACTTTAATCTTTGGTCATGCTTACATAACTTAAGCAAGCATAGGAATGTGTGATATTCTGATGCAATTAAAATGATCTAGAGGGGAAAAATATTGAATTTGGACTTTCTACATCTCCTTAGATCATGGAAACTTTACCTGATAATGATGCAACCCAATCAATATTTTCGTAGACTAGGCTTAGTTTTTAGTTTACTCACCTATATTCTCTCAGATTTGCTTTTAAAAATTCTCATTTTACTCCTTTATTCCTTGTCCTATCAGTCTCTGAAATATTCCAATAGATTCTCTTCTGAATCACTGTCAGATGTTCCATTAAATAATGAAAATCATAACTTATCCTTGCTCATCCAGTCTGTATATCTCGAATTCTCCATTATGTGTATTTAGTCTCCACCTCTGAAAAGTCCTCATCATGATCTCTAAGCAACTCTGGCTCTTGAAGATTTTACAAACAGATTCCAGGAGACCTGCTGACCATCCTGAAATGCCTCTGAATATGGTTCTCGAAAAAGATCCCAAGGCTATTTTTCTTAGAACAAATATAGCAATGTATAGAGGTACATAACTGGCCACTTAGTGATAAATATTTTTGGCCATAGTTACTGTTCTATAAGATAAAATCATTTAGCTGAGTTTGACTAGGGGATTAGACAATTAATAATAGTAATATTGACATTGAAAGTTACAGAAGCAACATGGTATAATGGCATTCAGATTCTGGTTTTGATACTTTTTAGCTGTATGACTACAGGTAAATAGCAATCTCATTGAGGTTCAGTGTCTTCACTTTTAAAACAGGTTATGATAGTTTTCTGGATTAAAATTAATTCTGAAAGAAAAATAAGAATGATCTGCATTTATATATACTTCAGTGATTATTATAGTCAATTATCTAATGATTTATTGATATCCAGTTATCACTTTTATATATACTTCAATTTCAGTGATTATTATGGGCCAATGACCTAATCATTTATTGATATCCAGTTATCACTTTTAAATCCTTTTAAAATATTTTCATTGATTTGTTCATCATTTGAACTTGTTTGAAACTTTTTGATTAGTTAATCTTTATTTTTAAAGTTTTCATAAATTTTTTTCTTAAATCAATTATTTCTTGATTGTTTTTTCCAGTTTTCCAATTTTATGCAAAGTTGGTCTTTAATTATTCATTTTTGTAAAGTTTTCTTCCCCTTCTATTTTCCTCTCCCTTCCATAAGATCCCAAGTAATCTGATATGGGTTAAACTTGAATAATCATGTTACATAGATTTTCATATTATTTATGCTGTGAAAGAAGAATCAGAGAAAAAGGGAAAAAACCAAGAGAAAGAAAATCAAAATTTAACAAGGGAAAGCAGTATGCTTTGATCTACATTCAGATTCTGTAGTTCTTTTTCTGGTTGTAGATGTCATATGATTTCCCAAATCTTTTAGAATTATCTTAAATTACCATAATCTGAGAAGAACTAAGTTTATCTTTCATGATGTACATAAAGTTCTCATGATTCTGCTCATATCACTCAGCATCAGTTCATGTAAGTCATTCCAAGATTTTTCTGGAACCTGCCTACTCATCATTTCTTAGAAAGCAATTATTCCATTTAATTCATGTACCAAAACTTGTTTAACCATTTTTCTATTGATAGTCATCCCTTCAATTTCTAATTCTTTGCCACAATAAAAAAAACTGTCTAGAATATTTTTTTACATATGGGACTTTTTCCCATTTTTTTATGATCTCTTAGCTAGTAGTGCTGTTACTGAATCAAAGGAAATGCACAGTTTTATAATCCTTTGGGAACAATTCCAAATTACTCTCCAGAATGGTTGGTTCAGAGTTCCAGTTTTTCCACATCCCCTCCAACATTTATCATTTCCCCTTTCTTTAATATTAGTGAAAATGTTAGATGTGAGGTGGTACCTGGGAGTTGTTTTAATTTGCATTGCTCTAATAATGAGAAAAAAAGCCTATGGGGGGAAAAGTGTCACATTAAAATCTGGAATTCTTATTTTTACTTCAAATTTATGGCATATGGAACTTTTCATTTGTTGCTACTTTGCTTCTCTATTTGTAAATCTGAAAAATACGAGTAAGGTATTATTTGTGGTATTTGGATTTCACAAATAAGGTATAAAAATACTAGTAAGGTTAAAATGGATTCACTTAAAGCATTCCAAGTGGGATTCTATTTTCTGAGTTATTCTTCTCTGATAATAAATATTGATAAAATTTATGACAATGGAAATTTCATATCAAAAAGATAGAAATTGATTTCAATGAGATAAATATAAAAGAAAGATTATTTCAACACACATATGTAAAATATTTTGCTCTTCATTTATCATTTTTAAATACGACTACATCTAATTACCTCATTGTGATTGCATGGTAGTAACAACTAATAACTTCACAAATGTATTTTTCAGGAGCAACTAGGTAGTGCAGTGGATAGATACTAACTCTGGAGTGGGGAGGATCTGGATTAAATCCCATCTCAGAAACTTAATAATTTCCTAGTAGTGTGACCTTGGGCAACTCACTTAACTGCATAACCTTGCAAAAACCAAATAAACAAACAAACAAATAAATAAATGTATATGACATAACTGAATTATGGACCTATCATTATTCTCAATAATATTTCATAAAAGATTTTATAAAATCTGTAATATAAATTATTTTTTGTTGTGCTCCATTTGTTTAGTTATTTTAAATACATAAAAGTATATCACCAAGAAGGGAAATGATGATATCATGTGAGTCAGATCATGTTTTCTCAGTATTTTGAAGAAAGTTCTCATGGGGGCAGCTAGGTGGTACATTGGATAGAGTACCAGCCCTGGAATCAGGAGTACCTGAGTTCAAATCGGGCCTCAGTCACTTAATAATTACCTAGCTGTGTGGCCTTGGGCAAGCCACTTAACCCTATTTGCTTTGCAAAAACTTAAAAAAAAGTTCTCGGGGCTCAAACATAAATTTTGCTCTTTTTATGAGCATTCCTGAATTAAATTAGTATTTTTAACTTCAGAAATGAAATGACAGTATCTAAAAATAGTAAATAGTAAAATTGTTTCATAAAACTATGGAGAATTTCTTCAAAAATTTGAAAGCCAACATCTACATAATGTTATATTAAGTATTCAGTAGATTTTTTAAAATACAAAGTCAAGTTTTCCATAAGATTAAAGAGTGGTTATATTTGAAGTTACAATAGAAGAAAGTAATTTAGAATGAAGAAAGGTAATAGATAATATGATAAAAAATCAATATAAAAATAAGTATATATGTACATATATATTTATATGCATACACACATATATGTATGTGCAGGTTAGATATATTTCTTTATACATATGTGCATATATAGGCATTTACATGCATGTTTATGCACATGTCTTGAATCCTTTCAATACTTAAGTAAATCCTTATAATTCCCCAGAATATCTTTTCATACTTGAAGAAAAATGTTAAATTGTAGAGATTGTCTAAAAAAAAGGTAAATTTTTTCCCATCCAACTTCTTAGATTTCACAAAATTTATTCACAGACCCTGATGGTTCCATGGATCCCAGGTTAAACACTCTTTTTTTCACAGAATATAAATTTTATTATTTTGCCTGTTTTCTGTACTTGAACCCCTCATACCTACTGCAGTTCCCTTGCATACAAAAGATTGTTTTAAAATGTTGATTGAATTTAATTTATATTTAATTCCAACTTTAGTCTTATGAGGTTATGGTAGTAAACATGAATAGCTTTTCCTCATTTACAAGAAAGGAAGCAAAGGATAATAGAAAAACCTTTAACTTAGAAACCAGAAGGCATTGATTACCAAGCACTGGATTTTTACTTCACCTTGGGAAGTCATTTACCTCCCCTCGGCTTTAGTTTTTCCCCTCAGTAAAATGGTGATGTAGGTAAATGATATGGGCCCTCTGGCTGTAAAATTCTATGTACTTAAACAATGGAGTCAGACACTAAGCTAACTCTTATCATTTAATTCATATTAGATAATTTTCAAAATTGGCTAGAATAAAAATATCAATTCCTTTTATGTACCATAATGTTACAAGATGGCATATTTTTTTTATCATATTGAGTAAATAACAAAATTATTGTAGCAATGGGAGAAAGAAAAATGAACATATTAACCCAGTGACATTGTCAGCAGATATATAGGCACTGGTATTTTGATTCTTAAAACTCCTACTTTAAGCTATTAAGAAATCAAAGGTTGACATGTAAGGTCTTTAAAGAAGGGACATTCCTACAGGAAGGGATTGGCAGGAGCAAGACTCTAGTGAACTCTTTCTTCTTTACATTCTCCATCATTCAGTGAAAAATAGTGGGTGACATTGAAATCCCAAATGGCTGCCCCTAAGTGATTTGGGAAGTATACATGATCATGTGCTTGATATTACTTACCCTTCTCCCTTTTTTCCTATTTTCTACCAGGATATTCTATACTTTTTCTAGAGCTCTAGAGACTCTCAAAATAGTACCAGATTGTAATGTGAGTTCTTCTGAGTTCTGGGCATCTCACAAATTCTACCTCTCATTCAAATGCATATCTTCTTTCACTTATTCCTTCAGATTCCTTATCTCAGGTAGGTATATGGGATACAATGAATAATTATACATTAAACATTCCTGTGATGGGCTGGTTACCTGGGTCATCAGTTCCCTCCTTTCTTCCTTTTCTCCCCAACTCACCAAACCTATACCACTGGTGCATATACTTATGCAGTGAGTAGCCCTGAAGTCAGGAAGACCTGAGACATTTACCAGTTGTGTGCCCTTGGACAAGTCACTTAACTCTGCTTGCCTCCCATCCAGAGACATCTCCAGCTGACCTGTTTCATTTCTGGCCACTGGACCCAGATGACTCCACAGGAGAAATTAGGCTGGTGCCTTTGCAAAGCATCCCCTCACTCAAATCCAATTCACTTGTATGTCATGGCATCATCTCCCTGATGCCAGTCTTCTTCAAGAATGAAAGACAAACATCATCATCACCCTGTTAAAGTATATATTCACTAAGAAGTGAATCAAATACTTGTTGTTGTATTGTTTTGTTTGTCTCAGGATACGGATGGTGTTGTCCATCATGGTCTCCCAAGGGTGTCCTAGATCTCTGAACTGTTAAAAAAAATTGCATCCATCATAGTTGGTCAACTCACAAAGTTGTCTTTTAACTCTCTTAAGAACCCTGTGAGATAGGTGTTTTCATTTTCTTAGAGTCTGAGAAGTTTAAATGAGTTGCCCAGGATCAACCTAAGGAAATGCCTGAGGCAAGAATTAAACTTGGGTCTTTTCTCACTCCAGTACCAGCACTCTTTTCTTCACACCACCTGTCTCACATCTTCTTACCTGTCTCAGAAGAGCATTAGATTCATGTGATCGTTTGTTGGCATATACATAGGTCCTAGTCTGCCTAATTTGTTGCAATGTTTCAATAAGTTCATTTAATTCAGTTGAAATCAACAAATATTTTTAAAAAATATTTTAATTATTTGTTTTATGAACTGCATGCAATGATAGCTTTTAGCAATCTTTTTTGACAAGATTTTGAATTTTATATTTTCTCCCTTCCTCCTTCTCCTACTCTGACAGAAAGCAATCTAATATAAGCTATACATGTATAACCATGAAGCCAATAAATATTGATCTAATCTATTAAGCACAAAGCCTTGTGCTAGATCTTTCGTAGTTGTTCAGTCTTTTTCATTCATATGTGAAAGTGTCACCCAAAGTGAAGAGGGGGTATCCACCTACTAAATCAACTTTTCTACCTTCTATGTTTTTGCTCACATTTATTAATCTTTCTTAAATTTTTCAAACCCATTATTCAAACTATTCTACCTTCTCTTATGTTTCAATTATATCCTATATTGCATACAATAGTATTAGACATTGGTTGTACTGTAGCCACTGACTACTTGAATATGGTTATGCCTATGATGAATCATTATTCAGATTCGGGAGAACATGGGTAGAAATAAAACCAAAATTTATTGAAAAGGTTACAAGATATGCAAAGGGCTATGGAAGGAGAGAGAGGGATAAAAAGAACAGCTAAGCAGTGATGGAAGGGCCAAGGTCAGGAAGACTGCCCTGGCCTCCAGTCAGTGTCCAACCCAGGATTTTATGCCTTGCCTCTTATCCAGAAAGCAAAAGGTGAACTCCCTTTCTCCCTTTCCCTATACTGGACCCAGAATTAGGTAGAAAATAAAGCCTAAGGAGATGGGGGGGCAGTCTCCACCCAAGGGGTTCTTAAAATTACAATTGTTTCTGTTACAATCATAATTCTCTACTTCAAGTCAATTTACATCTCAAGAATCAATTTACATCTCCACCCAAATTCTTTCTGTTACATTCACAGTCTCTTCATCTTTCTCCTGAGTCATTCCTCCCTCAAATTATTCAGGACCAGATTCTACTGGGCCTTTCAGAGTCATTTGGAGATTACAGTGAGGGCTTCATTGAGGCAGGGTCCAGGGAATGATTGACTGGCATAGCCCGCTGGTATCTGCAGAGTCTGGTCTTGGAAAAAATTGAGCAAGTAAAAACCGGAGATATTGAAACAAAGAAGGCCATTTAACACAGATACAGTAATTAGGGAAAAGCCAGATGGTCTATAAGAGACATGAATTATACTTTATATTCCTAAACCAGTGTCAAAATACATTTTATAAGGACATGGGTTCCAATATAACATTCATTGATAGATGCCTCATAAGCTGTATACAAAAGCTCAAAAATAGTATAAACAAATGTATTGAAAAAGCATTTTGAAACTGTCCATAGGGGCGACTAGGTGGCACAATGGATAGAGCACTGGCCCTGGAGTCAGGAGCACCTGAGTACAAATCCTGCCTCAGACACTTAATAATTTCCTAGCTATGTGGCCTTGGGCAAGCCACTTAACCCCATTGCCTAGCAAAAGCTAAAAGAAAAAAAAGAAAAAGAAAAAAAGAAAAAAAAAACTGTAGGTGTCCAAAAAGTAATTGGCCATGATTAAAATGAACAAAAATTCTAATTGAAGGATGGATCTCTCCTTTAAACCCATTAAATATACCAATAGGTATTGTCCTGATCTACTGGCTCACTCTCAAACTTAATTATGATACACCTGGAATGATTATGGCAATTTGGTATTACAGAGCTGAGAGGGACAAGAGGACATGCCCCCTTATGAAGTCATACAGACAATATTCTTCAAAGGGACAGGTGAGGGAACTTTTAAAAGAATCCTATCATAGTTGAAGCTAGGGTCGTTCTTTCAAAGGTAACAAACCCCATAGGGCTAAATGCCTTCATTGGCATATTGTCTTTCTCTTTCATCATACCTGATATCAGGCAGCTCAATATATTGCAATATAGCTATTACCTATAACCAGAGCTTCAGGTGGCTGCCAGGCTGTAATTTGGTATAAGAGATCCAGGAAATATAAATCATCATTCAGTTGTTGCTCATATAGCTAAGGACAGTGCTGTAAATGAAATGCAAAACATATTTTGAGATGTAAAAACAATAATCCTAATTCAAATATATATATATGTATATATGTATGTGTATTTAATAAAATCAATTTTTTGCAATGAACCTACTTAGTTATTAATTGTTTAAAATAGCTAAACATCTTCTGACTAGGAGGTTGTCCATCATCTCTATACTTCTCACATAACAATTGGCTAGAGATCGCCACAGTGAAATCTCAAATCATCATCATTATTTTATCTTCCTCATGTTACATGGTTGCTTTTCCCTCAAAGCAAATAATCACTTTGGTCCCAGTTTACATATATAGCTAGAAACTTCTACACATAAACTTTAAACTACTAGTCATCTTCAAAAATATAAATTATTACTTTCAGAATTCTTTAAAACCATTAGAACATCTTAGGCAACTTTAAATTTGCAGCGTGTAATTGATTCCAATGCAATTAAACAATAGTAAAAATAGTAAAGACAATTAAAAAATAGTAAAAACAACCAGGCATTCAAGTCAATTAACAATATGAGCTATTATGCATGAAACCAAAGATTTATGCCAGAAATTTGTGATATTTCCCTTACCACCCCTTAAAAAGAATCATATTTTAATTCCAGGCTTTAACATTACAGAATTCAAATAGCTTACATGTTCATAAGAGAACCAAACACTGTTAATATAATTTCTTTGAAGTTACAAAAGAATATCACATAACTGATAAAGACATATATATATATATATATATATATATATATATATATATATATATTCCCTTCCATAAACATATGGCAAATGATGAGACAAAGATTACAAGCTTTCTTTACCAACAAAAGACTTTGTGAGATTGTTGACAATTATACCAATTTTACATCAAAACAGATCAGATTACAAAATTTAGTACAATATCTCTTTCCCAAAAGAAATCAGTAAATTATATGATTCAATATTCCCAAATTCCTTGACATATAATTTATCCCAATTATATTTTCCTTCTTATTAACACGTATAATTCTCAAGACTTGTTACAAAATTTAGGTCACTAAATTATTCTCATATAGTTTCTTTTTTTCTTTAAACACAAGGTGGTGACCTTTTCCTATCAAAGACTTTCCCACCCTCTTTTCAAAACTTCTTGAGGGCAGGGAGTCTGACTTTACTAAACCTTAAAGTCTCCATTAACCTAAATTGAATACAGCCTTCAGTCAATATTAGGTTAACAAAAACTTAGCTCACACCTGAAATCATTTCAAACTTTTCCACTTATAAACTTTCAAATATTATAAACTGATAGGCTCATTACAACTTCATTACTTACTTAATTTTAAATTAGATCTTTTTAAGCAATTAAATTCAAAACCCAAACTAAAAGGAGTAACATTTAAATCAGGTAACTGTAACTATTTCAGATCTGAATTACACACACACACACACACATAAAGAACAGAAACAACTCTTTTGTATAATGATTTCAAACATACCAAGGTGAGATTGAGATTATTGGATACCCTGGCCAGTACCAGATATCAGAATAGAAACATTTTCCTACCTCTCCAGGCCAGTACAGAGATGTGAAAACATCCCAGTGATGTTTAAATACACATATACACACATGTATTTATATTATTTTTGAATGTATCAATTAAGACCAGTCAACAAAAAATTTTTAAAATCTCAGAATTTCTTGAGGTACCTCTCATATATCATTAAGATTTTGAAATAGCCAACCAATAGTTAAAATTGAATGCATTCTTAAGTAACTTCAAATCTAGTTACTCTATTACAGAAATACTAGTTATTGGCACAGGCTCAATTTAAGATCAAATCTCAATTTCCTAGACCCAGAAAAAGCCTTCCTCCTTTTTTTCTGAACTAATTGACACTCAATCTGCCCATTTCCCCTTCCCCATTCCAAGGGTGTGGCTTTCTCAGCCCAGCTAAATGGGGCTTGGAATTGATAAACATCTGTAGGCTAAGAAAAAAGTGGTCATCCAATTCCCCACCTCCTCCCTAAACCAAGAAGAAGGCATGGGGTCCCCCGTTTTCTAAAACAAGTTTTTTTTTTGGGGGGGGTCTTACACTTCCTGCAATGAACCATGCATTCCATCTGAGGCACAGGTTTGAGTTTCAAATTTCTAAAAAGGAAGATTCCCTTCTTCCCACTCCCTCTGCGGAGGGTGGGGGCTGCAGAGAATGAGAGCATTTCAAAGAGAGAGTACAAACCAAGGATAATTTCCAATAGTTCAATGTTTTGCTTTTGTCAAATCTAATTCCTTCCAAGGGGCAAGCACACAGCTGGGGAAAGGGTATTGGTACCGGATTTTCCTCCATATTTTAATTTTCCATCAATTTATAGGTAGGCAAAGATGTCAATTGGACATATGTTGAACGTCCTTCCTTAACAACGCTCAGTAACAGTGGGGTATAAAAGCAAACACACTTCAGAACTGCCATTCCTCCCATCAGTCTGAATAGGGCAGGTCCACACCATAGATACTGTGAAATACCATGTGGGTTTAGCTTAGCTGACAACCCACAAAACTCAACCTTTTTCCATTTTCTGGAAAAAGAGAAACACAGAAGGAGGACTAGAGGTTTAATAATTTTCCTTCTTTCCTAAAAATATCTAGGATCTAAAAAAGAAATGTGTTGCTTCTCACCTGTGACTCAATCCAATTTCCCAGTCTAAGCAGAATCTCCTAGCTGACTCGCTATAATGGAGCCACTGGTTACTTGGCTTTGGTTCTGTCTTTGAGGAATCATTATTCAGACTCAGGAAAGCAGGGGTGGAATTAAAAAAAAATATTAAAAAGATTACAAGGCATAGGAAAGGCTAGGGAGGGAGAGAGATAGAGAGATAGAGAGAAAGAGAGATAAAAGAACAGCCAGTGTTGACTGGGCCATGGTCAGAGAAGACTGCCCTGGCCACCAACCAGGGTGCAACCCAGATTTTTATGTCTTGCCTTTCATCCAGAGGGCCAAAGTTGAACTCCATTTCCCTATACAGAACTCAGAATTAGGTAGAGGATAAAGCCTAAGGAGATCAGGATACAAATCAAGACTGGGGGGAGGGGTCTCTACCCAAGCAACACTTAAGATTACAAATGTTTCTATTACAGTCATAATTCTCTGCTTCAAGTCAAATTTTCATCTCAAGAGTCAATTTACATCTCCATCCAAAGTCTTTCTCTTACATTCATAATTCTCTTCATCTTTCTCCTGCATCAGTACTACATCCCTACTTTTCTAATTCCAGGGAAGTCTCTTGTTAAATCCCCATGTCACAAAATTCAGGTGGTTTCTAGGAGTTCAAAGGGTTCCAAACCCCTCATTCTTCCAAAAGGAGATAGAAACCTGTACTGTCTCTTCTTAGTCTCCAAATGGGAAGAAGTTTTTGAAGCAAAGCCTTGAAAAACAAACAGAAAAATTCATTAAGATTTTTAGTTATTGAACAAACTTTTAGAAGACATGTGGTAGCTTATGTTCCTAGTGAAACAAAGAAGTAGGATTCCCAGCCATTCTGAAATCCATGCATGACTGCCTAATCAAACTTTTTTTTTCCAAATTAAATAAATTATACTCACAACTCCTTTATCATGTGTGGTCTTGGGAGAGTAGGGGAAGGACAGGAAGGAGAGGAGGTGACTGTGGTAACAGGTGCAAAAGAGTGAGAAAAAGAAAAAAAAAGCCAGAAACTTCTACAAATCAGAGACTGTATATTAGATGAATATAATTTTAATTCCTTTGAGATTAAGTCAATTAAGAGTGATCAATAAAAACACAGTAGGGGCTATAACTTAGGGCCATCTTTTAGTTGTACCAGAGCTGGTAATAATGGTTTTAGACCAATGCTCAATTTTAGGCATACTCCCAGAGAAAATCTTGGCAAAGCACATAGTCCAAAACACATAGTCTCCGACCCCCAGTATAAGCATAGTGAAATATGGATTCTGCCAAAACTGCCACTGGTTTGAAGTTAGAGAAAGAAAAAGTGTGAGACAGACATGCACCCCCCTTTTCAAAGTTATGATTCCAGACAAAAGTCTGGTCATGCTTGTCAAAGGGAAGAGGGTCTTTTACCTCCATTTCTCTTGTCTAATCCTAGTCATGACACAATTCTTGTCCCCCTAAATGAGGAAGGTTCCTTACCCTCCCAGAGTTTGTCCTAATCAAGGACAAACATTCCTAGAAGTTTTGACCTCTGTGTGTGGGAGTCTAGCTAGAGAGTCAGACTCCCCCTCTCCCAAAGAAATTGAGCCCTAAGGTTGACTTTTATAGCTTTTTCCACCAGAAGAAAGAATTGAAGTCACCTCTGACTTTCCAATCAAAGAATGTTACAGCTCCAAGACCCAGGAAGGAGGTGGGGAAAAGTGGGAAGAGGAAAGAATAACTCAGAATAGGGTATGGGTGGGAGGAGGGGAAAACTGAGCATTAGATATTCCAGCAATAGCTGTGCCAGGTCATTATGCTGAAGACCTTCCAAACAAGGGAGATAACTGGAGGGGCTTTTGGTGGAATTAAGAAGGCAAGCCTTTGTTCTGTTTACAATTAAGAGAGCTCTCTCTTTTCAATTGCCAAACTGATTTGATTAGAGGTGATTTCACCCAATTCTGTTCTAACAGACCCAGAAGAGAAATTGAATAATTTATACACATATATTGACATATATATATATATATATATATATGTATATATATATATATATATACACCGCACACCCACACACAGTTGATATATGTCTGTCTCTTCATTTCCCCATTTGAGATTATTTTAGCAAAGAGTATTTAGCATTTCCTTCTTTAGTTTATTTTCTAGGTGAGGAAACTAAACCAATTTTCCTAGCATCACAGGCCATATAAGCATCTAAGGCCATATTTGAATAGTCTTTCTGACTGTGGGCTCAGCACTTTAAACATTGTGCAACCTAGCTTATGTTAGATATTTGGTATAAAAGACCGAAGCATGACAGTCCTAGCCCTCAAGTAAATTATATTATATTAGAAGATTCAACATAGATAGAGAGAATTAAATAAAAAAATATAATAAAATGAGTAACAAGAGAATAATACTAACATTTAGGGAAATAAAGAAAAACTCTGCATAGAGGGAGGATCCTGTGCGGGACAATTGCCACTTAAATAAATTTCGGAGATCTCTCAAAGTATGAAGAGAAAGCTTTATTCCTTTCTTGAGGAATGGGCCACAATCAATTATAGAGATTGAGGCAAAAGCAAAAGGCCCAAGAATCACATTTATCCTAACTAGATTCCGGCCCCCCACTGACCCACCCTCATCAATGAGGAATGTGATTTTACAATCTAGACCCACAAACTAATCTAGGGAAAAGAGCATAAAATTCAAACATGAAACTGGTCTTCAGCCCTGGGAACTGAATGATCATCTGGACTTCAACAGATAAGGTGGGGTCAGTTGACTCTTACCAATATCTCAGAAGTTGCTTTGTGAAGGGAGAAGGGAAACATAGTTAACTATTGTGCAATCTGTAATATTCTACTGAAGAAATCTCAGACTTTATACCACTCAATCCTGAGTTGATTCTTGAAAAAAGCAAGATACTAGGAAGATCAGTATTCTTGTCAGGAATAGAATGTGACCAAACAATATTTGTAATAGTTGATTTATATAATGCTTTTGTATGGCTTTTTTAATACAATGTGATAAAGGTTACATATATTCCTAAGAAATATAATCTTATTAAATCTAATTATTTATAATGATATCCAAGACAGCAGAAATAAACAGTGAGATAAATTACATACTTCTTGAGGACAAGGTTGGTTCTTTTCTGTATTTGCAGCACATAGCTTATTTCTAAGGCCTGAGTAATTGAATAATAGCTATTAATAGATCTATTGGTTGTAAGGGAAAGAACATTAGAAGGGGAGTATATGATTTTATAGTGTCCTTATTTATAATTCACACAAATCCTTATTTGGTTTTTCTCTTTGTCAAATGGACAAATACTTACTTTACTAGATTGTTCTTTCTATTTTACAGAATTTGATAGAGAAAAGGGTGTGCTAGAAGGGTCCTGAACCATATTCAAATTTACATTGTGAATATTTGGACCTCAGAAATCTATAAAGTTTTCAAATTAGGACTTGATTTATTGTTTTATTGATAATCTATACTTAAGAAATTGTTAGTAATGCAGATCAAATTTAAAAGCATATCAGATGACCTTTTAAAAAATTATTGCTATTTACCAGGATAGCCCTAATTGCAAATCAGTTAGGGTAATATTAATATGAATTATTTATATTAGTTTATTGATATTTGTATTATTCTAATCACAGGGTGAAACCTAACTCTCTTAGCCCTCCTGTCATTTATAAATTTAATACTGTGGCTATTCTTTTGTTCTCAAAGAGACTTGCACTTGAATTGAATTTAAGTGAGGCAGAGTTGGGTAAAGTCATCAACCTCACTCCTCCACAGTTATCATCAACATGCATTTTGATCAGTTAAGAGACTGATGTGATTTATCTCTGACTTTATTTGAGTTATTGATAAAAAATGCTGCTTGGAATTGTAGTAGGAATAAATAACAGTCTCCACTAGAAATCTTTCTCAACTTTATATTACTTGGAGTTATCCAGACAATTAATGCATTAATCAAGATGTTTTGATCTAGTCCACTGTACTATTATCCTGAATGTGCTATCATCTAGTTTGCCTTTTACTTTCTAGTTTTTCCATGCATATTTCAGAGAATATTTGAAATATGTTTTACAAGTTTAAGTATGCTGGATAATTGGTCAAATTTTCCCCTCTTCTGAACTACCTCAAGGGTACCCTCACTTCCAGTAACTCAGGTTTGCAAAGAATCAGCATCTATTCTGATCCCTCATAGCTACTCTGTTTCCATAGCTAGCTTTTTTTCCCCCTCCCCAACATCTCTCAAATATATCCTCTTCTCTCCTATGACAAAGTAAACTTTCTGGTAGAGCCTCCCATTGTCAGAATTGTTGCAATACCTTTGTGGATGGTTTTCCTGTTGGAGTATCTCCCCTTTTCATTTTATCCTTCATTCAGCTGCCAAAATGAACTTCTTAAAATGCACATCTGACCATTTCATCCTCACCTGCCAGTGTACTCATTGGATCTCTCTTGTAACTAGTTTCAAATCTGAAATCTTCTGCATTGCTTCCAATGTTCTTCAAAATCTGCCCCCACTTTTAACTTTCTAGTCTTCTTTACTGTCCTGTCAAGCTCATGTTCTGTGACCTAGAAATACTGACCTTCTTGAAGTCCCTCACAGATAACACTCCATTTCCTGCCTCAATGTCTTGCATAGGCTCCTTCTCAAGAATACAATGGTCTCAGCCCCAACTTCTGGCTTCCTTCAAATCACAACTTAGTCTCTTCCTTCTGTAAGAAGTCATTTCTAGGGGTGGCTTGGTGGCTTAGTGGATAAAGCACTGGCCTTGGAGTCAGGAGTACCTGGGTTCAAATCTGGTCTCAGACACTTAATAATTACCTAGCTGTGTGACTTTGGGCAAGCCACTTGACCCCATTGCCTTGCCAAAACCAAAAAAAAGTCATTTCTAGTTTTCCTTACCTTTACGTGCTTCCTTCCTCTACTAATGTCTTCCCTCTGAGGTTACCTCCAATTAATCTCCTTTGTGTTCCACATTAGAATGTGAGTTTTTTGAGAACAGGGATTAGTTTGAGGTTTGTAGGTATTTCACACATTGTATGCACTCGATAAACCCTTGTCTTCTAACAGTAAACCAACAAAATGTCTATAGTTGACGTCCCTGTGATAAATCTCAGTGATTGTTTCTAATTACATACAAAATGTCATTTTAATACCAGTATTTTATAATTTATTTCCATTATTGAAATCCAATGGAAGTCCAAGAGCTCATAATTTGAAAGTCTCATCTCATACCCCTTTGTGCAAATCCAGACATTAGTAGATCTCCATTCAACTGGTACCTATTCAATTCTTTTCACTTCAAATGTTACCCACATTAGCTTCAACATCAGACATAAAAGCTCCTTAAAGTACTATACGAAGTAACATTGTCTAAGTTCATTATGTTAAATGCAGTGAGAGAAGTTTAATATGAATATAATTCTCATTATTTTCCACATAAATTAGCTACCAACTATTTTATTTCTATATTTCCTAGTCTGAAGTTTATTCTTCTTGGGAAAAAAAAAAAGAAAAATTAGCCAAGTTTAGTTCAGTTATTATTAACAATGTAAACTACTTAAGTTCTTTCAACTGAGTTCCTTATCTATAAAACTGAGATAATAATATTAATAATAATAATTTTTAATCATGTTTCTCTCACTTTTTGTAGTCTATGTTCAGTTAAAAGAGGGTCTGGTGAAGAAAGAGAATTATGTTATATCAGAAATGATCATAGAAGAATACTAAAGTTCTGTAAGAAATCATGAGCTGGTAGATTTAAGAAAAATCTGGAAAGACTTACTTGAACTGATGCTGAGTGAAGTGAGCAGAACCAGGAAAACTTTGTACACATTATTAACAATCAACACAATTCTAAAGACTTGTGATGTAAAATGTGACAGGCAGCTAGAAAATAAAAAAATTATAGATTCTGAATGTAGACTGAAGCATACTATTTTCACCTTTTCAAATTTGTTTTATTCTTTTTTCCTTCTATTTTGTTTTGTTCTGATTCTTCTTTAACATATGTTAAGCATAATTATACATGCAAACCTTTATCAGATTACTTGCTGTAATAGTGAAGGGGGAGGGAATTTAGGGAAGAATAAAAATGTGGAATTCAAAATCTTGCAAAAATTAATCTTCAAAACTAGCTTAAAATGCAATCGAAATAAATAAAATAAAAATAAAAAACAAATGTTCCCTGGATCCTAAACATTCCTATGGAAATTTTCTGTTTTATCTGGCTACATGATTAGACCTTTTCATTCTGAATTATTATTAACATTAACAATTATTAAACTCCTGTTTTGTATTTTACAACCTGTAAAATGAATTTACAATGAATTCATTTTAAGGTTTCAGTTATCTTACTAACTTAATGAATGTTGATTGAATCCAATGTTTTCATTGATCAAGAAAAATTTAGGTCACCCCCAATACCATCAATATATGCATGAAATAACATAAAGGACAGATAAATACATAATCAGCAAGCTACAGTAAATCTGTCATCTTTTGAGAAAGAAAAAGTGAAAATGCCTAATTGGAATGTAAAAGATTATAAAAGAAAACAATGTCTCCAGTATTTTGGGCAGAATTTCTAGAAAGTATTTTCAAGAAGTTAAGAATTATACAAAATGAAAGTGAATGATTGGGAAATAACTGTCTTAATAAAAAAATGTATCCACTCATTTTTGTGGATATGTGATTTTTGGGCTCTATGAGTATCTCAATTATCCAGAAAGAATATGTAAAGTTCAATAAGCTTAAGGTTCACACTTAATTGCAAAGAAAATGAAATTGCCCATCTACTAAATAGTTTTTCTTGCACATATAGGCAATATATCTTAATTAATAAAAGTTGTTTTTGGGAGGTTGGGTGGTATTACAATTTTTTTAATGGAAATATGGTCAATATTAAAGGGAATATTTATAGAAACGTTTGCGTTAAAGATCCCAATTAATCAAGTCCAAGTTTTTAATGTACTTTTGGGAACCCTATGCCTTTGGGAAATTCTTTTCCCCTTTAACTTAGTTTACTTGTCCTAGTGAAGGTGATTTAGAAACGCCATTTAGATCATCCTGTTGCATTGGTAGGGAATCCTAGGAAAATTTGGAGCATCTTATAGTACACAAACTCAGAGGAAATTTATATTTGTACTTGCAGCAGAATGACTTTATGTACGAAATGGATTCCTAGAGACATTTGATGTGCTTTGTAAGTAATTGTACACCTGGAGATGTTTTGTCCAGAACCCTTGGACTATCCCATATGCAAAATAGAAGAGCTTTCACAGAGGACAGCTTAAATCTCCCAACTGAAGGTGAAGGAGGTTGTTTGAAAATTGATCAAATGATCATAATCCATGTGTGGACTTTGGTAGGCACAAGATTTTCACTAAGAAACTGAAGTTTGATTTTCTTTACTTTTTCCTTTATTGACTTTAGATTTAGGAAGCCCTTTTAAAAGAACAACCTCAAGTATCCTCAAGATAAGCTCAAGGTCTCAAGAAAATCTTACAGCAAAGACTAGATAAGCATTAGCTGACTATGGTATAATGATGATTATTTTTTTTTTGGTGGGAGATAGATTGTGATTGAATTTGGTGTTCAAGAGATAATCCTTCAAACTGAAATTTATATTATGCTGCTTCATGAAGAACATTTATGTAGTCAGTGGAAGAGCAAAAATATTAAAAAACAATCTGTCCTTTATGTTCATCCAATAAGAAGTATGGATTCTGAAATGTATGCAATAAAGTTTAAGTCTTTCAAATATTTGAAGACAGTCTTGTGCTCCCCTTTTGAGTCTTCTCTAGATTAAACATTTAAGTGTCTTCAACCATTTCTCATAGGGCATGCACTTGAGACACTCAATTCAATCTCTATGTATGTTGTTTAGTTTATCAATGACTTTTCTAAAATTTGATATTAAGACCTGGAAACAGGAGAGCTAAAATGGTTGTTGAAGTCCAAGAACTTTCAAGAGTTCTCCCCAGATTCCTCAGAGTGGAAGTATTTTTCTGCTTAGGATATCTTGAAAGGACTCAGGTAAGTTCTATCTTACTGGATCAGAAACCAAGGCACCAGGATTCCACCTTAGTAGGCTAGTGGCACAAATGGCAAGTTGTGATGACTTCAATACCATATTAGTCAGCAAACTGAGGGACCCAGAACCCCTGTGCAGCCACTGAAATTAGCTTGGGCAACCACAGTACAGTGGAGACTGCTAGTATTTGAGGTTCCAAAGTGGAAATCTGTGAGCAGGCAGCTGATTCCAACACAAGAAGCTTGGGACAGCATCCTCTGTGTCCTAGGAGTAGTGTTCAAAATGAGAAAGAAAAAGAAAGAGAAAAAAAAGTTGACCAGAGAAAGTTAGCACAGTGATATAGAAAATCATAACTCCATCTCAGAAGAGGGCAGAGTGAAAAGTATGACATATGGAATCCCAGAGTGGAATTTAGTTTCATCTCACTCTTGGAAGAGCTCAAAAATGATTTTAAAAATAAATTTAAAAGATACAATGGTACAAATGGGGAAAAAACCCAAACAATTCTTTAAAAATAGATGTAAAGGGGCAATTCGGGGGCACAGTGGCTAGAGCACACTGGTTCTGGAGTCAAAAGGACCCAAATTCAAATCTGTCCACAGACAATAATTACCTAGCTGCATGATCTTGGATAATTCACTTAACCTCAATGCCTTGCAAAAAAAAATTAAAAATATAAATGGAAAAAAATCACTTAAAAATAACTCTTTTAAAAATAAAATTGGTCAAATGAAAAAGGGAAAACAAAAGCTACCTGAAGAAAATAATTCTTTAAAAATTAGAATTGGGGGGTGGCTAGGTGGCACAATGGATAGAGTACTGGCCTTGGAGTCAGGAGTACCTGAGTTCAAATCCGACCTCAGACATTTAATAATTATCTAGCTGTGTGGTCTTGGGCAAGCCACTTAACCCTATTGCCCTGCAAAAACTAAAAAAAAAATTTGGGAAAGTGGAAGCTACGAGACAACAAGAATTAGTCATTGAAAAAATATAATTAAAAAAAGAAAATAGAAGAAAATGTACTCCTAAGACATACCCAGAAACTCCTTGACCACCTTCACCCAAGTAAAATCAGATATAAATAATTGGGAAAATGTCAATTGCTTATGATTATGTCAAACTAATATAATACAAATGACAATTCTACCCAAATTAAATATTTATTTTACTGAGCTAGAAAAAATTGTAACAAAATTCATCTGTAGCAACAAAAAGATCAAGAATATCAAGAGAAGCAAAGGAGGAAAAAAACATAAAGGTGGTCTAGTTCTACCATATCTAAAATTATACTATAAAGTGTCAGCCATCAAAACTGCCTGGTACAAGTTAAGAAATAGAGTAATGGATCAGTGGATTAAAATCAGTTTAAAAGCAATGGTAGTAAATGACTACAGTATTCCACTCCTTGACAAACCAAAGACATTTGCTTCTGTGATTAGAACTCACTATTTGACAAAAATTGTTGAGAAAACTGGAAAATAATATGGAAAATCTAGGCATAGACCCACAGCTCATATTGTATACCAAAACAAAGTCAAAATGAATGCAGGATTTAGACATAAAAGATGACATCATAGATAAATTAATAGACTTAGAAATACTCCATCTATCAGACCTATGGAAAGGATACAAATTTATGAGTAAAGAAGAAATAGAGTACATCATTAACTACAAAATGAATGATTTTGACTAGAACAAATTAATTTTTTTTTTCACTAATAAAATCAAGATTGGCCAAATAAGAAGGAAAGTAGAGGTCTAGTTTCTAAAATATCTAGAGAACTGAATCAAATTTATAAAATTATAATTCATTATCCAATTGATAAGTGGTCAAAAGATATGAATAGACAATTTTCATATAAAGAAATGAAAGTTATATATAATCATATTAAAAATTCTCCAAATCATTATTGATCAGAGAAATGTAAATTGAAACAACTCTGGTATCACCTCAAACCTATCAAATTTGCCTTGATCATAAAAATGGAAAATGATTAATGTTGGAGTGGTTGTGGGAAGACTGAGACATTGATGCATTGCTGAAGGAATTGTGATAGGTTTCAACCATTCTGGAGAGCAATATGGAACTATGCTCAAAGAGCAATAAAACTGTTCATATTTTTGATACAGTAATTCTAATTCTAAGCCTATATCCAGAAGAAATCATAAAAATGGGAAAAGTCTCATAATTTGCAAAATATTCATAACAGCTCTTTTTGAAGTGGCAAAAAGTTAGAAATTGAGAGGATGCTCATCAATTGAGGAATGGTTAAACAAGTTATGGTAAATGAATATTATGTAATACTATTGTTCTATAAGAAGCCATAAATGGTAGGACTTGTGAGAAGCGGAAAGGATTCTAAGATCTGATGCTGAGCAAAGAAAGCAGAATCAAGAGGACAATGTACACATTAGCAACAGCATTGTAAGATGATCAGCCCTTATGAATGCAGCTGCTTTTAACAATTCAGAGAGCTAGGACAACTCTATTAGACTGACCATGGACAATGTTATGCTCATCCAGAGAAAAATCCCTCATGGCCATATACAGATTCTAGGTATCTGGGGTAGACAATTGAAGATTTCCTTCCATGCTAACGTCATAACAATGAATGATTTTCTTTAGGTCTGCCTAATGAATCATATATACAACTTCCTAAATGTATTAATTAATACAATTATTTGCAAATTTTCAGCAAATATAAGATGAATTATTTTTAATTTTTTTTAATTTTATTTGTCTCTGGTTCACATAAAACCAAGCTTTAACATTCATTTTTAAAACTTTCACTTCTGAATTATTTTCCTTCTTCCCACTCCACTCCCCATCATTAAGAAAGCAAGTAATTCGAAAGTTTACAAATAAGTAGTCATGTAAAGCCTTTCCATAATAGTCATGTTGTGAAAGAAAAAAGTAGACTTCCTGCCCCCCCCCAAAAAAAAAACCTCAAGAAAAATAAAGTTTAAGAAAAAGCTTACTTCAATTAGTTACCATTAGCTTGCTTTCTGGGATTGGATAACATTCTCCATCCTAAATTCTTCAGTTATTTTGAATCACAACATTGTTAAGAGAGGATAAGTCATTTACAATTTATCATCCTGCAAAATAGCTGTTAGTTTGTATTTAGTACATTTCACATTGCATCTGCTTTGTTTCTGAGAGTAGAATAGCATTCAATCAAATTCACATACCACAATTTGTTCATTACTGAACTGATGGGCATCACTTCAATTTTCTTTCCTTCACAGCAGAAAAGAACTTCTATAAATATCCTTATACGTAAAAATCTTTTCCTTCACATTTTTCATCCTTAAAAAAGGGGGGAAAGAGAAGAGAGGGAAAAATGGAGGAGATTGAATGGGGTAAATAATTGCATTACATAAGGAGTTACAAAAGACTTATGGCAATAGAGAAGAAGGAGAGAAAAGGTAAGAAATACCTTAATCTTACTCAAACTTGGCTTAAAGTTAACATACACTCAATTAAGTTTAAGAATCTTATCTTAAATTCCAAGAATTAGAAGGTGAAAGGAAGAGGGAGGAGGAAAAGAGGTACTAACAGAAGGAAGGGAAGGAAGAAGAGGCAAAGGGTAAGGAGAGAGAAAGTTGAGGGGGTTTGATATAAGAGAGCAAACACAATGAAGGAGGTAGTATTCAGAAGCGAAATAATGGAGAATATGGATAAAGTGAATAAAAGGGGAAAATTACAAAGAGAAAGAAGATAGCAAGGAGGGCAATAGAGAGTAATTATAACTTTGAATTTTAATGGGATGATCTCTCCCATAAATTATAAGTAAATAGCAGAGTGGATTAAAAACCAGAATTCTACAATAATCTGCTTAGAAGAAACTCATTTGAAGCAGAGAGATACATATAGAGCAAAGGTAAAATCTTGTAGCAAAATATATATTTTGCTTCAGCTGAAGTGAAAAAGGCAAAGAAAGCAATCCTTTTCGCAGACAAACAAATGCAAAAATAGATCTCATTAAAAGAGATAAGAGGCCCCATTTGGACCTACATGCTCCTGGCTCAAGGGCCACTGCTCTTTTTGCCATCCAGCCACCATTACTATTTTATTTTATTTGGGGTCTTTTTTTTTGGTTTTTTGCAAGGCTATGGGGTTGGGGTTGCTTGCATGAGGTCACACAGCAGGGTGATTATTTGATGTCTGGGGCCAGATTTGGGCTCAGGTGCTCCTGGCTCCAGGGCTGGTGCTCCATCCACTGTGCCACCTGGCCATACTTATTATTATTATTATTATTATTATTATTATTATTATTATTATTATTATTTTAATTTA
This sequence comes from Macrotis lagotis, assembly GCF_037893015.1. Lineage (NCBI taxonomy): Eukaryota > Metazoa > Chordata > Mammalia > Peramelemorphia > Peramelidae > Macrotis > Macrotis lagotis. The sequence goes on from NC_133666.1 coordinate 400,321,021, forward strand.
TTCTCTGTCCTTTGCTTTATCGCTCATCTGGGTCTATATTTTTTGGTGGGAGGGGCTATTATGTTTACTCTTAAACAAGAATATTTTAGTAATGTATAAAAAGAATTTGTACAAAATAAGAATAAATAAAAAAATTTATAAACAATAACAACAACAACAACAACAAACAGATAAGGAAGGAAACTATATCATCCTAAAAGGTACTACAGACAATGAAGCAATTTCAATACTAAATAAGTATGCACCAAGTGGTATAGCATCCAGAATCTTAGAGGAGAAGTTGAATGAGTTACAGGAAGACATAAACAGCAAAACTTTACTGGTGGGAGACCTCAACCTCCCACTCCCAGATTTAAATAAATCTAACCATAAAATAAACAAGAAGAAAGTTAGGGAGGTAAATAGAATGTTAGAAAACCCAGACATAATAGTCCTTTGGAGGAAACTGAATGGGGATATCAAGGAATATATACTTTTTTTTTAGGTTTTTGCAAGGCAAATGGGGTTAAGTGGCTTGCCCAAGGTCACACAGCTAGGTAATTATTAAGTGTCTGAGACCGGATTTGAACCCAGGTACTCCTGACTCTAAAGCCAGTGCTTTATCCACTATGCCACCTAGCCACTCCAGGAATCTACTTTTTTTCTGCAGTACATGGAATTTACACAAAAATTAACCATGTAGTAGGGCATTAAAACCTAACAATCAAAAGCAGAAAGGCAGAAATAGTGAATACATCCTTCTCAGATCAAAATTCACTAAAAATTAGGTGCAATATTGGGCTATGGAGAGACAGATCTAAAACTAATTGGAAAATAGGCACCTCATTTTAAAGGATGAATTATTCAATCAACAAATTATAGAAAGAATTAATTATTTCATCCTAATTAATGACAATAAGGAGACAACATGCCAAAAGTTATGGGAAAAGCCAAGGCAGTTGTCAGGGGATATATTATATCTTTAAAGGCTTACATGAATAAATTAGAGAAATAATAGATCATTGAACTAAACATGTAACTAAAAATAATTAGAGAAAGAACAAATTAAAATGCCCCAATTAAATACCAAATTAGAAATTCTAAAAATTAAAGAAGAAATTAATAAAATCAAAAGCAGGAAATATATTGAACTAATGAATAAAACCAAGAGTTGGCTTTTTGAAAAAGCTAATAAAATTGATTAAACTCTTGTTAATTTGTTTAAAAACAAAAAAAGAAAACCTAATTTCTAGTATCATAAATAAAATGGTGAACTCACCATGAATTAGGAGAAAATTAATGTAATAATTGAAATTATTTTGTCCAACTATAATCTAAGTGAAATGGATGAATATTTACAGAAACATAAGTTGCCCAGGTTAAATGAAGAGGAAATTAAATACCTAAATAACCTTATCTCAGAAAAAGATATTCAACAAGCCATCATTAAACTCCCTAAGAAAAAATCTCCAGGGGCATATGGATTCACAAGTGAATTCTATCAAACATTTAAGGAACAATTGGTTCCAATTTTATATAAACTCATTGGAAAAATAGGTGAAGATGGCACTCTGCCTAACTTTTTCTATGACACTGATATTGTGCTGATACCTAAACCAGGAGGATTCAAAACACAGAAAGAAAATTATAGACTTATCTCCCTAATGAATATAGATGGAAAAAATCTTAAATAAAATCTTAGCAAAGTGCTAACAGCAAGTTATCTGTAAGATAATACACTAAGACCAAACAGGATTTATCCTAAGAATGCAGGGTTGGATCATTATTAGGAAAACTGTTAGCCTAATTAGTATATCAAAAACAAACCTGTCAGAAACCACATGATTATCTCAATAGATGCTGAAAAAGCATTTGACCAAATACAGCACCCATTCCTACTAAAACCACTAGAGAGAATAGGAATAAATGAATTGTTCCTTAGAATGATTAGCAGTATCTATCTGGAAACCATCAACAACCATTATATGAAATGGGGATAAGCTAGAGGCAATCCCACTATGATCAGGGGTGAAACAAGGATCACATTATCACCACTACTATTCAATATTAGCTTTAGTAATAAGGGAAGGAAAAGAAATAAATTAAAATTGAGAAGGAAGAAATAAAATTCTCACTTTCTGCAATTGCCATGATGGTATTCCTAGAGAATCCTAAAACATCATCTAAAAAACTACTAGAAAAAATTAGCAACTTTAGCAAAGTCAAAAAATATAAAATAAACCCTCATAAATTCTCAGCATTTCAATATATATGACTAGCAACATACAACAACAAAAGCTTGAAAGAGAAATCCCATGCAAAGGAACTTCAGACAATAAAAAATACTTGGAAGTCTTTCTGTCAAGGCAGACTCAGAAACTATGAAAATAACTGCAAAATACTTCTCACACAAATAAAATAAGATTAAAATAACTGGACAAAAATCAACTGCTCATGGATAGCACAAGCTAATAACATACAAAAGTCAATTCTACCTAAATTAAACTTTGATTTAGTGCCCTACATATAGAATTCCAAAAAATTTCTTTAATAAATTAGAAAAAATTGTAAGTAAATTCATATGGAGAAGTAAGAAGTTAAGAATTTCCAGGGACAATGAAAAAAAGTGCTAAAGAAGGTGCCTTAACCCTACCATATCTAAAATTTTATCCTGAAGCATTATTCATATGAAACATCAGTCATATCAAGCACCAGTCATTGGAACTGTATGGTTTTGACTAAGAAATAGCTGCTGATCAGTGGAATAGACTAGGCGCAAAAGAGAAAGCAGGGAATGATTATGGTAATCTGCTGGTTAATAAACCCAAAGAGTCCAGCTTCTGGGATAAAAGTTCTCTTTGATGAAAACTGTTGGGAAAAATCAAAGTTAGTATGGCAGAAATTTGGATTAGACCAATATCTCACACCCACTACCAAGATAAGATCAAAGTGGGTACAGGATCCAGACATAAAGGACAACTTCATAAGCAAACTAGGAGACAAAGGGATAAATTACCTGTCATATTTATGGAAAGGGAAGCAGTTTACAACTAAGAGATGGAGAACATCATTAAAAACAAACTAGATAGTTTTGATTACATTAAATTAAAAAGCTTTTGCACAGGCAAAACCACTGTAACCAAGATCAAAAGAAATGTAGTAAATTAGGAAAAAAATTTTACAACTAGTATTTCTGACAAAGGACACATTTCTAAAATATATAGAGCATTGTGTCAAATTTATAAACAACCAAGCCATTCCCCAAATGACAAATGTTCAAGTGATATACAGAGGCAATTTACAGATGAGGAAATCAAAGCAATGTATAGACATATGAAATATTGCTCTAAGTCTTTACTGATTAAAGAAATGCAAATTAAAGCATCACTGAGGTACCACCTCACACCTCTCAGACTGGCCAATATGACAAGAGAGGATAATGTTCAATGTTGGAAGGAATGTCAGAATTCTGGGACATTAATGCATTGTTGGTAGAGCTGTGAACTCGTCCCACCTTTCTGGAGAACAGTTTGGAATTATGTCCAAAGGGCAACAAAAATGTGCATACTTTGATCCAGCAACACCACTACTGGGTCTATACCCAGAAGAGATCATGAAAAAGGCTAAAAACATCACTTGTATGAAAATATCCATAGCAGCCCTATTTGTGGTGGCAAGGAATTGGAAATTGAGTGAATATCCATCAATTGGGGAATGGCTTAAACTGTGGTATATATATGCGATGGAACACTATTGTTCTATGAGAAAACAGGAGGTATGGGAATTCGGAGAAGCCTGGAAGTATTTGCATAAACTGATGCTGAGTGAGATGAACAGAACCAGAAGAACATAACAACATGGGTCTGATGATCAATCTTAATGGACTTGCTCATTTCATCAGGGCAACAATCAGGGACAATTTTGGGGTACCTGTATCCAGAGGAAGAACTATTACTTAGGAAAAACTATTAACTTTAATTTAAAAATAAAATTTATTGTATAATCCTGCTATCACATATTTTATTTTTTCCTTAAGGATATGATTTAGGTCTCAAAATATTCAATTTTGATCAATGTATAGTACTGAAACAATGTAAAGCCTATCAGATGCCTTCTCTGGGGAATGGGGGGGGGAAGCAAGATTAGGGTAAAAATTGTAAAATTCAAAAATAAATTTATTTTTACAAAGTATGATCAGTTTTGATGAGTAGTTGATTCTTGGTTGTAGTCCAAGGTTTTTGCCTTCCAGAATATCATATACAAAGGCCTATGATCCTTTAATGTAGAAACTGCTAAATTTTGTGGCCCTGACTATGACTCCACAATAATTGAATTGTTTCTTCCTGGATGTTTGCAATCTTTTCTCTTTGGCCTGGAAGTCCAAAACTTTGGCTATTAAATCCCTGGTAGTTTTCATTTGGGGATCTCTCTCTATCAGAAGGTGATTGATGAATTCATTCCATTTCTGTTTTATCTTCTGGTTGTAGAATAAGGTGGCAGTTTTCCTTAATAATATCTCAAAAGATGATTTCTAGGCTTTTTTAAAAAAATTATAACTTTCATAGAGTCCAGTAATTTTTAAATGATCTCTCCTGAATCTATTTTCCAGGTCAGTTATTTTGTTTTTCCAGTGAGATACTTTACATTGTTTTTTTTATATTTTGCTTTGTTTTATTTTTTTCTTGGTTTGTCACAAAACCATCAGCTTAACATTACTCCCATTTCATGTTTTATGTATGTATTTTCTTCACTGAACTTTTGAAAATCATTTTCCATTTGAACAACACTGCTTTTTGCAGTTTATTTATTTTATATTATTACAATAATCTTGTTCTAAGAATAAATATTCCCCAAGAAAATGAGAAATCTCAAGAATAGTGAGAGAAAAAAATGTACTTCAGATTGTGTTCCAATTTCAATGGCTTTGTCTTTGGGGTGAGCTGCCATTTTTATCATAAGTCCACCAGAGAAATTGCTTCAATATTTTTCCCACAGATTCTATTACTAGCTGTATTTCCCTCCACTCTATTCTTCCCCACTCTCATTTTTTCCTATTCCCTTTCAATTTTCTTCCTGTCCCTCTGCAAAAGTATGTTTTATCTGCATAGCCTCTCTCACAATCTTCCCTCTCTTCTATCACCTATTCACCATTCCCTCCACCCATTCCCCCTTATCTCATCCCTTTCTTCTCATTTTTCTATAGAGTGGATAAATTTCCATACACTATTAATTGTGTGTGCGTGTGTTATTTCCTCTCTGAGCCATTTCTGATGAGAATAAAGACTCTCCTTCCCCTTCTTCTTCCCCCATTCCACTCCATTAAAAAAGCTTTTCTTGACTCTTGTGAAATATTGTAGCCCCTTCTTCCTCTCCTTTATCTTCCTCCCAGCAGTTTCCTATCATCCATTTACCCCATCTTTTTAACTATATTATAGCATTACATTCCCTCCTTCCTGTGCCCTGTCTATATATGGTCCTTCTAAAGCTCTTGTAAATGAGAAAGTTCATATGATTTATCAGTATCTTCTTTCCAATGCAGAAATACAAATAACATCATTAAGTTCCTCATAAATAGTCTTTCTCATTCATTCCCTCTATGTTCACATGAGTCCTGTACTTGTAGATCAAATTTTCTGTTCAGTTCTGGTTGTTTCAAGAGGAAAGTTTAAAAATCCCTTATTTCATTTCATTTTCCCCTTGAAAGAGGATGTTCAGTTGTGCTGGGTAGATAATTCTCAGTAGTAAACCAAGATCTTTTGCCTTCTGGAATATCATATCCCAATCCCTACAAGTCCTTAATATAGATGCTGCCCCATCCTGTGCAATCCTGACTTTAGAGCCACAGTAGTTGAATTGTTTGTTTCTGGCAGCTTTCAGTATTTTCTCTTTGACTTGGGAGTTTGGGAATTTGGCTATAATATTCCTGGAAGTTTTTCTTTTGTCATCTCTTTCAGTAGGTGATCGGTGAATTCCCTCAATTTCTATTTTGCCCTCTGCTTCTAGGAACTCAGGGCAAATTTTTCTGTGTTGTTTATTGAAAAATGAAATCTAGGCTCTTTTCCTGGTCATGAATTTCAGGTAGTCCAATATGTTTTAAATTATTTCTTCTGGATCTGTTTTGCTGTCAGTTGTTTTTCCAATGAGATTTTTCACATTTTTTACTAATTTGGGGCTTTTTTGGAAGAGTTTTATTTCTTCCTGATTTCTCACAGTCATCAGCTTCCTTTATTTCCATTCTGCATTTGAAGGAATTATTTTCTTCAGAGAGTTTTATTATATCCTTTTTCTAGCTGGCTAATTCTGCTTTTTTAAGTCATTCTTCTCCTTATTTGCCTTTTGCTTTGCTTTTTTCCATTTAGCCTGAACTGCTTTTTAACAAATTATTTTCTTCAGGATTTTTTGGTACTTCTTTCACCAAGCTAATGATTTGGTTTCATGATTTATCTGCATCATTCCCATTTCTCCTCCTAATTTTTCCTCCACCTCCCTTAATTGCTTTTCAAAGTCTTTTTTGAGCTCATCCATATCCTGAGCCATTTTCTATTTCTCTTAGAGGCTTTGGATACAGATGGTTCAAATTTGTCATCTGAATCTTCCATGGGCCCAAGGTAGTTTTCTATGGTCAGATTTTTCTTTTTCTTTTGTTTGTTCATTTCCTCAGCCTATAACTAATTTACCACACTTCCAAGGCTTTGGAGTTTTTTAGGGATACCCCACTGGGATATTTATTCCTCCAAGGTCTTATGCTTTCTTGCCTGTGCTTTAATATGTAGATGACCTCAGACCCTCCCCTCTGCCCTGGAGCTGTGAGGAGTGTCCCTGCTGGGCTATCTTAGTATTGAAGCCCAAACTGCAACCTGGAACTGAGTGTAGGCAAACAGTAGAGTCCTGCCCCAGGGAGAGCAGAGAGATTTTTGCAGTCTCTCCTGACCCCCTTACCATCTGTCGGCTGTGCTCTCGAGATACAGGTTGGCTTCCCCAATTCCCTCTATGGGTTCTCATTGCAGGCCATTGCCCTTCACTTTGCACTCATTCTGGTGCAACAGATTTCTCTCACCACAACTCCAGGTGATCCCTGGGCTGCACTGCAGCCATGTCTTTTTTCCAACAGCAGGTCCCAGTGAAAAACACCTTTCCTGTGAAACTTCTAAGTTGCTTTAGACTGGGAAATTGTATTACTCAGTCTTTCTGTGGATTCTGCCCCTCAAAATTTTGGCTAGATTCATAATTTTATGGCTTTTAGAGTTTTTTGGGGAAGGATTTTCTGTGAAATGTGGCCTTCATGCCACCATTTTTGACTCTGACCCACAACTCTGCTTTTTAAGCATTCTTTTCTTCATTGATTTTGACCCAGTCTGGTTTATGTTATTTTCATTCATTATTTTTGTGATTCCTTCACGAAGCTGCTAATTGCTTTTTCATAAAACATGTTGTTGTCTTTTCCATTCATAAATGTAACTTGGGGGGTGGAGCCAAGTGGCGACAAGAGAGGAAAGTCTCTTAGACGCTCTCTCATAAAATTTCGAAACTAAGGACTTTAACTGAATTTTCAAGAGACAGAACCCACAGAAGGTCCCAGGGAGGCAGTTCTCCTACTCAATGTAACCTGGAAAAGAGCAGAAAGGCTCTGCTCCCCGGGGTTGGAGGGGTGGCCTGCCAGAGGGGTGACCCACCAGAGCAAAAGAACTTCAGCCTTCCAGAGGCAGCCCCAGGGAGCTGGGAGCCAAGGCTCACAGCAGCAGGGGAGTTTCCTGAGCTACACCCCAGGAAGCAGCAGACATAAATTGGGGGAACAGCTGGGGGACCTCTACCAGAGGGAGCACATGAAGCCCAGCCCTCAGGGCACACAGCCAGCAGTGAGCAGCAGCTTGGCCAAGGGAGACCAGGAAACAGAAGCAGGGGGAGCCGGTAAGCAGGAGCCCCCAGGGCATGAACCCATTGAACTGGGGACAGGAGTGAAGAGAGACTGCAGAGCTCTGTCCTCTGCCCCTGGAACAGGAATCTGGGGCTCTGACCACATTCAGATACTGATCGCAGTCTAGGCCCCCTATAGAACAGGAGGGCCACCCCCTACCTCAGCCCCATGGCAGAGGGTGGGGCGCATATGGTCATTTACAGACCAGGAGGGAGGACAGAGCCTCACACACTGAGACCCTTGTGGGAGTGTCCCAAAAGCTCAATAAGCACCCCCAGAACAGGCTTAGGCTGGGAAAATGAGCAAGCAGAGAAAAAAGAGGAATACTATTGAGAAATATTTTACATATGAGCCCAAGAAGGATCAAAACACTCAGTCTGAAGATGAGACGGCACAAGCTCCTGCATCTAAAGAGTCCAAGAAAAACAGAAATTGGGCTCAGGCTATGCCAGAGTTCAAAAAAGACTTTGAAAAATCAAATGAGGGAGTTAGAAGAAAAACTGGGAAAAGAAATGAGCGAGATTCAGGAAAAAACATGAAAATGAAGTTAGCACCCTAGTCAAGGAAATCCAAAAAAAAAAAATGCTGAAGAAAATAGTATGCTAAAAACCAGCTTAGGTCAAATGGATAAAACAGTTCAAACAGTTATGGAGGAGAAGAATACTTTAAAAAGTAAAATTGGCCAGATGGAAAAAGAGATAAGAAAGCTCTCTGAGGAGAACAAATCCTTTAGACAAAGAATAGAACTCAGGGAGATTTATTTATTTACTAGAAATCAGGAATCAATACTTCAAAACCCCAAAAAATGAAAAATTAGAGGAAAATGTGAAACATCTCATTGAAACAACTGATATGGAAAACAGATTTAGGAGAGATAATTTAAAAGTTAGTGGAATACCTGAAAGTCATGATCAGCAAAAGAGCCTTGCCATCATTTTCAAAGAATTAGTACAGGAAAATTGCTCTGAAAACCTAGAAGCAGAGGGCAAAATGGAAATGGAGAGAATCCACTGATCCCCCCGAGAAAGAGGTCCCAAAAAACCAACCCCTAGGAATATTATAGCCAAGTTCCACAGCTCCCAAATCAAAGAGAAAATATTACAAGCAGCCAGAAGGACATAATTCAAATATCATGGAGCTGCAGTCAGGATCACATAGGACTTAGCAACAACTACATTAAAAGCTCGTAGGGCTTGGAATATAATATACTGGAAGGCAAAAGAGCTTGGAATGCAACCGAGAATCAACTACCCAGCAAAAATGAATGTCCTCTTCCAGGGAAAAAGATGGATTTTCAATGAACCAGGGGAATAGCCGGAGCTGAACAGAAGGTTTGATCTTCAGATACAGGACTCAGGTGAAGCATGGAGATTGGAGGAGGGGGGAAAATATGAGGGACTTGATGATGAACTGCTTGGAAAAATGACACTGATAATACTCATATGAACCTTCTCAGTTAATAGAGCAGGTAGAGGGAGCTTTTATAGTTGAAGTACAGGAGAAAGCTGGATTTGAAGATAAAATATGGTGTAAAAATGGAGTCAATAGAAAAAAAGGGAAATATAATGGGAGAAAGAAAAAGGAGAGGGGGAATAGGTCAAGATATTTCATATAATAAGATTTTTCTTTATCACAATGAACTATTGCAATGTTATGGAAGGGGGGAAGGCAAGGGAGAAAGAGGGAATCTTCACTCTCATTAGAGGTGGCTAGGAGAGGAAACAGCATATATACTCAATGGGGTATAGGCATCTGGAGTAAGAATGGGGGGGCAGGGGGAAGGGGGTGATGTGAGTGATGGAGGAGAGGATGGACCATGGGGGGAGAGTGGTCAGATATAATTCATTCTCTTTTTTACTTCTTCCAAGTGGCTGGGATAGGATGACCTCTCCGGGACCATAGGGCCAGGTGGATGCCAGGCCTAAGGGGTGTTAAGGCAGCTTGGGGCCTCTTGGCCCCAGGGCCAGGGATCTGTCTGCTGAACCACTTAGCTAGCCTACAGCAGAGTCAGAGTGAAAGAAGAGAGGAAATAGAGTACATGATAGTGGAGAAATATGAAAGGAGGGAGTTGTGATCAGCAACGGCAACAGTGGAAAAATATGGAAGTAACTTTTGTTATGGACTCATCATAAAGAATATGATCCACCCGCGACAGAGTTATTGGCATTGGAACAAAGACTGAAGCACATTTTTTATAATTATTATTTTTGGGGGGTTGCAGGGCAAATGGGGCTGGGTGGCCCACCTGGGGCCACATAACAGGGTGATCATTGGTTGTCTGAGGCCAGATTTGGACCTGCGTCTTCCTGGCTCAAGGGCCAATGCTCTGTCTGTCACCCAGCCACCCCTACTATTATTACTATTTTGGGGGTTTTCTTTTTCTTTTTTTTTTGGTTATTGCAGAGCAGTTGGTTTCAGGTAGCTTGCATGTCACACAGCTGAGTGATTATTGGGTGTACGGGGCTGGATATGGGCTTGGGTTCTCCTGACTCCAGGGCTCATGCTTCGTCCATTGAGCCACCTGGCCATACCTACAATTATTACTATTTTTTTTAATTTTAATTTTTTTCTCTCCCCTTTATTTTATCACTCAAGTAAGTCTTTATTTTTTGGGGGAGGGAGTATTTTGTTTACTCTTAAACAAGAATATTTTATTAATGTATAAAAATTATTTGTACAAAATGAGAATAAATAAACATTAAATTAAAAAAAGAATAAAAAATAGAAAAGGTTAAGATTTGGAGAGAATGGAAAACTGATAAAGAATGGAAATGAAAAAATGCCACAAAAATAATAAATGTAACTTGGCTGGTGATTTAATCTCAGGCAAAAAAAGACAATTGATATGTTTTCTATGAAAATCATTGACTTATTGAAAGATGATATTTTTCTATGAATATGCTTTTATCTAGCCTTAGATAACAGTGAGAACTCCTTACTTTACTACTGCTCACAGCTTATGTGGAAAATGAAGTCATAATTCCTAGCACAGGTGTTCCATTTATATTTTTGCATTCTCTCTATCATTCTAATATATTCTTTTATTGTGAAAGAGAATTTGTTTTCAGTTAGGAAATCCATCAAATCAAGGAACAATGTTACTTCATGTAAAAATAAGTGTTCTTATGATAGTTTATATTTTAATGATCAGTTGTTTAGTATTCTTTAACAACTTTATTTAACAACATTAACAACAGTTCTTTATTTATTTGGAACAGTTGTCTCAAAACTTTTATCATTCATCCCATGAGCAAGTTTTTATAAATTAGCACATAATATGACTATATTTAATTTCTTAATATGCATACATTTAATCATTTACATTATAGTTATGTATTATTTTATTTAGAATCTATACTATAAAATGAACAAAAATAGAATTTTAAAAGGAGTTAAAAAAGAAAGATGATTTTTAAAAATTACTTGATTTTAATAATTATGCAAAATTTTTTTTCTTCTCATTTGGATCTTATTGTCAATTAGATTTAAGTAAGAGAAATCTGATTTTTAGTTAGAGAAATATAATTATGCTTCATTACTTTTAGAAAATCTTAGATTAGCATTTTCTTATTTAGAGATGTAAATGACTGATTCATTTTATTTTGATAAGTGATTTTAATGGATATTATAACTGAAAATATGCTAATAATGATATGCTAATCAAAATACAAGAAACATCATTGACTACAGAAGTTAAATCATAATACCCTGGTGGTGATTTTCCAAATGCCATCCTCATTTCTCACCACCTCATCCCTTATTCCTATTCCCTAAGCCTTCCTATTCCAAAGTTTTTACCAAATACTACCCAGGGAATTTAAACACCACTACACTCTGCAAAATGAAGCTCCATAAACAAAAAATGTTTCTCTTCATCTTGAGTATTTTATTCTTTCATTCCTTCCATCTACTAATAATCATACCTGCTCTAGCCCCCAAGATTACACAATTTCTGTGGTGACCCTTTGGAATATTGGCTAAATCTTCACTCCTTCCCTTCTGGTCACTGTTAGAGGTAGAGGAAATGGAATTCTTTTGCTTTCCATTGTCACTATTAGGTTCACCCTCTTCCTCTATTGATCAGTAACTTCTCCTTCTATGAATTTCATGCTATTCATATAGATCACGCAGTGAAAATCCTGACAGTTATTGCCTATGGATTTCCAGATCCTTCTTTTTCCTTCCTCAATGAGTTTGTTAGTTGGCTCATAATTGTTCTCTCCTTACATACTCCTGCCACACTAGGAGACTTCAACAAATTTATTGCCCCTCCTTCAAATACTCTAACCACTTAGATCCTAAACCTAATCACATCACATCATCTACTGACTGTTCCATCCACCTTGGTCACATACAAGAATGATAATATCCTTATCCTTGTTACTGCCATCACCCTTCAAAGTACAATGCCATCCTCATTTCTCACCACCTCATACCTTATTCCTATTCCCTAATGAAGAATTCAGAATTCAGAATTCTGAAATTCATTTATCTGACTTTAATATCTTGACTTTTTGCTTCTTCCTCTGACTTCCTTCAGACCGTCCTCTTCATCTGAACCATGGCCGACTTTTTTAAAACATAATCTGGTGTTTGTTTGTTTGTTTGTTTTTTGCATACACCCTTTTTTACCCACTAAGGGGAGAAATGGCATTCCCATGTACAAAGTCTGAGATTGTGAGGAAGGTAAGGTAAAAAATTCTATTTACCAAGGATAAAGGAACCTCTGGTCTCAATAAGTTTTCCAAACTCCCTCATCCTCAGCACTGCACCTCCTTCTCCCCTTTCAGGAAAAAACTAACTTTCATCTGTCACCTAGGAATCACCCTGGTTATAGGAAAATGCATCTTCTGGTTGGAGAATCACCATACCCTTCAGGCCCCAGGGAAGAAGTGTTCTATGAACAATTAAGGGAAGTGGGAAAAGAAGAGGTTAAGAATCTGGTTGCTCCACAGATTCCAGTTCTGAGTAGGATGCTCTCTCTCCCACACTTTGTTGCTTTACCTAGCTAGCTGCTGTTTCTGAAGGTCCAATGTACACATTAACTTTTTGGAAAACAGTATAGACGGTGTGGGAAATGATTCAGACTTCAACTGATTCAGTAGAAATAAAATATAATATTCTTTGATATATTTATTCTCATAGACTGTTTTGTTTAGGAAATAACCATGGGTTCTCAAAAACTATGGGAACAGAGTGTATGTTCTTGCAGATGCTCATTCTGAAAAAGCTTTGCTTCAATGCTATTGAACATAACAATATGAACAAGGCAGAATTCTCTGGCTCTCATGGAAGTGCACCAGGAAAAAAAATCTGAAAAAAATAGTCACACAAAAAAATAATGATCTAAAAAGCCAAAGAGAACCTGTAGGACATGGGTTTATCTGGCCCAAAAGTCATTCTATAGGTACTGAGTAAAGGCCCCATAAGAAAAGCTGGGGCAAGTCAGTCAGTAAAGAGACATTTGATAAACAACTACTATGCTTCAGACAGTGTTCTAAGCACTAGGGATATCAAGGAAGACAAAAAGCATGTCTCTGATGAGGAGGGCAAAAAGAAAATATTCATGTAAAAATATGCCATATACAAGATAAATAGGAAAATAATTAAAAGCAGGAAGGCATTATAATTAAGAGGGGTTGGAAGAAAATTTTAAAAATAAGGGTTGGGAAAGATCTTATGGAGAAGTTGAGTCCTTGTAGGAAGCCAAGTAAGCCTGGAGCCTAAAATGAGGAGGGAGAATGTTTTACAGGCATAGGGAACAGACAACTAGTGAAATCAAATCCCTGGAGTGAGGAGCTCTACAGAGGATATTATTCCTGGATGGGCAAGGAGAGCAGGGTCACTGGAATGGTGAGTAATGGGAGTGAGGCTTAAATTGTAAGAAACTGGAAAGGGAGGAAGAGACCAGGTTATGAAAGCTTATGAACAACAAAAAAGGATTTAACTTTTGATAATTGAGGTGATAGTCACTGGAGTTTATTGTCTTAGGAAATGTCATGGTAAAATCTACGGTTAAGGAAAAATCCTTTTTTCTGCTAAGTGGAAGATGGACTGGAGTAGGTGGAGACATCTGACAAATATACCAATCAGCAGGTTAATAGAATAGTCAAGATATGAGGAGGTAATTGCCTGTGCCAGGGTAATGGCAGTATCAGAGGAGAGAAGTGTATTCAAGAGATATTACCAAGGTAAATTCGACAGACTTTGAGGGTTTGTGGGAAAGAGATTATGAATTTAGTTTTGGATAAATTGAATTTAACATGTCTCCAGGATATCTAGTTAGAGATGTCTAATAATCATTTGGGCATGTAAGACTTCTGGTCAGCAGAAAGGAAGGACAGAATTAATAGATTTATAAATCATCTCCACAGAGATGATGACTGAATTCATGAGAGGTGATGAGATCATGAAGAGAAGAAGTCCAAGAGCAGAGCCCTGTGGGATACCTCTTTAACAAGCATGATTTGAATGAAGATCCAGAAAAATAGATTAAGAAAGAGTGATCAGAATGGGTAGGAAGAAAAACCAAATAGTGGTGTCACAGAAACTATGAGAAGAGAGAAAAAAGTATAAGTGTCAAAGTCTACAGAGGTTAAGAAAAATGGGGGTTGAGAAAAGGTCATTGGATTTGGCAGTTAAGAGCTCATTAGTAACTCTGGGAATCACAGTTTTAACTGATTGATGAGATTGGAAGCCAAACATGAGTTACTTGGGGCCCCTCACAAAATGGCATTCCCAGCTTCAGCAATCAGGGTAGCAGGTTTAAGAAACATGAAAACTTATGGAAGTGAAGTAAATAAACAGGAAAAAATACACGCAACTACAACTATTTAAATAGGGAGGAAATAATAAAAATGATTTTAAAGTAATTAAAATATATGTTTCTTAAAGAATGGGCTTAGTCCCAAAGAAATATATGGGATTACCTTTCCTCCATTTTGAGATTTAGACAAGCTTAATTTTATTCCCCGATGGAAATGAATTAGTCTGAACAAGAAAAGAGACAAAACCAAAAAGAGTAGCGATAAGGATTAACAGAGGGTATATTTATGGATGTTAGTCAAAAATCAGAAAAAGCAAAGAGTAATGCCTTGGAATTTGCATGATTGTGTGAAGAACAATGGTGAAATAGACTGTTTCCACTAAGATCTCTAATGTTGACCATATTAAACTTTTTATCACTTTCTTCTTTGTGAATTTGGTCTTGGAGAAAAAGAATGAGTGATATATAAACATGAAGGAGGGAACTAAGCAATTAACATAACTACAGATGATATGACCTTAACAGCAAAGTACTACAATCAGGTAGTAGCACTGAAAAAAGAAGAATCCTCTAAGAAATTGTTTACAAAAATTAATTTGAAACAAAATGATTCATACATTTAGAATAAGGCACTGAAGGAGAATTTGATATGCTTGAGATGAATACATAATAGCAGGAATAGAAATCATGATTTTTAAACAATGTTGCAATGAAAGTAGACATTAAAAGAAGAAGAAAAAACTGCATTATGAATAAAGAAAAATAGGAAATGAATTAATATGTCTTCTTTCTCTCTTTCTCTATATATACATATATATATATATATATATATATAAATGAAAAATATCTGAATACATAAATGATAGCCATTGAATTACAAAGACAAAAGTAAAGGAAAATTATATTAGGGTAATTTTTTTGCAAATTTATGGAAACGTTATGAGAGAAATTAGGCACTTGATTAAAACATAAGGAAATTGTGTAGATAGATAGACAGACAGATGGATGAATGGAAGGATGGATGGACAGATGGAAGGACAGACAGAAGATCTATCAAGCAATCTCTGACCTTTAGAATAGGAATGGAAATACATGTCTGCCATAAAATCATGATACCTTTATAAAATCTGATCATATATTACATCATAAAATCTTCACAAATAAACACATGGGATTAAATGAAGAAAATTATCAGAAATTCTTTAACCCAGTTTAAAACTAATGAAACTAATTATTTAAATTCAAGAAATATTTACCAAAATGTAAAATCATTGTTAATTTATTAAAATAGATAATTTAAATAACACAATCTCAAAAATAAATGAACAATAAGTGAATATGGGGTCAATGATAGAGTGGCACAAGACTTGAAGAATGATGGATTTAAAATTAACTTCAATCAATCAGTCAAGGAACAATTAATTTTTGCATTGAAACAACAAGAAATGAAGGGATCCTAATAAACTTCTATAATGTAAATATTATCATGATATCAAAACCAGGGAGAGATAAAGAAGACAAAAAACAGGATAAGATCTAATGAAGATTGGATTTATACCAGGAAAAAGTTTAATTCAATTTAAGTAAACATTGATCTTATTAATGACAAAATATAATCATAGCAAAAGACATTCAAAACACTTTTAGAAAAAAGTAATTTCTATTCAAATTTCTAAGATGGATAGTAATGAAATATATTCTTCTTTATGATGGTGATTATTATCTTTCTAAAATTGGATCAGCATTATATGCAATAGAGAAATATAGGAATTTTTAAATGAAGCTAAGGGTGAAGCAAGATTTTCAGTTATTACCTCCATTATCTTTATTACTACTATAATTTAATGTAGTGCTAGAAATAATACTTATAACAATGCAAAAATGAGGTAGTGATCATAATAAAAAAGCTAATTTTTTTGCAGAAGATATGATGATCTATTTAGAGAACCAAAAGTATCAACCAAAAATTAATTGAAACATTTATAAGTTCATCAAAGTTATTACATATAAAATAAATTCACATCATCAAACTTACTAAATGCTAGAAAGAAGCATTTACTAAATTTCTATTTTTCCAGCTATTGAACAAGAAACAAACAATTCATTGAAATTATTCCAGATCATATAAAATGTTTGGGTTTCTATCTATCAAGATATATGAAAGTATTATGTGAATAAATATAAAACACTTCACAATATGGTATTCAATTCAGTATCATTCTCTTAATCTACAGTGTTACTGGAAAGAATCTACTATTATTCCATTAGTTCCTGGAGTAACCTGCTGGGTGACTATCCACAACATACTGATTTATTTCATCCCCTCCTCCCACCACTGTACTTGCTTTCTGAAATCACCAAATAGATTTTGTTAGCTTTTCCAAAAAACAGCCGTTTACGCTAGAGGGACTGATAGAATAGTACTTAGATAGAATTTCCCTCCCCCATTAAAACTTAGATTATATAGTTTGTTCCTTCCTACAGATAAAGTTCAGGGAGTTTTAGAAAGTAGTCACAAATTTATAGTAAAATGAGTGATATTCACATGTGTAGAGTGCATTGGAACTGCAGGACCTCATGTCCTATTTTTTTCCTAGAAAATTTTCATAGTAATGTAAAAGTTATTCCAGTACTAAATGGAGCTTGTTCCTTACAAGGTCTTCCATCTCAGCTGTAAACATTTATCAATTGATAGGCTATGTCAGGCAGGTTGCTTGTTTGTTGAATCAATTAATCTCTGAGTTCTAGACTAGATAGGTCTTCCTGATGTTAGGTAGCTTCTGCTGAACATTAAATTACAAAGCTTCTACACATGAAGATCAGTATGGGAAAAGTCAGATGAGAAATAATTAACTCAGAAAGAGAAAGAACAAATGCAGTAAGCTTATCTGATAAAAATTTGACTTGTAAGATATATAGGGCATTGTTTCATATAAATACTGGAGTAAATTTCTAATATATAATATATTATGAAGAGATATGGTTTATAATTCTTAAGGGATGGATACCCAAGCTATCAATAGTTATATCAGAACAATATTATAAGTAAGATAATTTTAAATTATGACAACTTTGAGGTTCCATCTCATAAAACTGATGAGGATATCAAAAATTTTAATGACAATTATTGGAGATGTTAAAGAAAGACAGGTATTCTAAATCAGTATTGGTGGAACTTTGAAATTGTCTAGCTACTCTGGAAAGTCATTTAAAACTATGCCCAGAGAGTTGATAAACTATATATGCCCTGACCCAAACTTCTTCCCGTCTTAACCTCTATAGGTATCAAGCATATAACAAAAGAATCATTTGTAAAAAAATATTCATTTGCAAAGAAGTAGAATGCCTGATTTTGTGGACTGGATGACCAAAGTATATAAGAATATGATATAATATTATTGTGCTATCAGAAATGACAAATGGGATGAATCGGAGAATATTCTATGGGGTAAAATGAGCAGAACAAGAAAACAATTTATATAGGAACTACAAAATTCTATAGAAAAAATAAGTTTAAAAAACTTATGAGTGTTTATAAGGCACCAACTAATAATGATACCATGGAACCAATGAAGAAGTATTATAGAATTATAGTTTTATTTTGTATCCAAAAGTCCCCTGAAGCTTCATAGGATCCTTGCCTTGGTCATCTTATGTTCTAGTAGACATATGAAAAGATGTCAATTAAAATTACATCTAATGAATCCATTTCAATTGTAGAGGATGCAGAGATCAAGATATTCCACAACTTTGGTATGAGCTGCTATTTTAGAATTAGAAACATTTTAACATCCAATGACTTATAAAAAGGTGAGAATAGATAAAATCAACTAAACAAATCAGTCAGTAGATAAAGAAAGAATAAGTTGATTAAAGAATGACAACAAATTATGATCAAAAAATTTATCTTAAGAAAAATGAATACAATGAATTTAAAAAAACTTTAGAATATTACTTGAACTGGTATGGAGTTAAGTAACTATAAACAGAAAGACTCTATACATAAAGATTACAAAAATGTGACAGAAAGAACAATGAAATTTTACTCAAAATTTCATACTTAATTCCATAAACATTAGAAAAGAGATGAGAAATATATCTTTCTTCTTCTATTGAACAGGTGGGGAAATATTAAATCAGATGATTGGATTTATTGTTTGACTGTTAATGTGTTGACAGCTTCTGCTAAACCTTTTAAAATTAATCTTTGCTATAAGAGAAGACACACACACACACACACACACACACACACACACACACACACACACACATATATATGGAAGGGTATGTTGAATAATATATCAAGAATGAATATGAAGTAAATGTTAGCATCATATAAAGTGGAAATGGTAATAAATGAGATAGTTGCTTAACAATCTGTTGATCACAAATAAATAGAGACATAAAATAGACAGATTGATGCTCATCAAATTACACTATTATCATGGTGAAAAGAAAAATTAATGTAAAACATATTTTCATGATATTTTATATTTTCAAGATATAGTACATTATAGTCACTGAATTAGTGACATTGCCAAATCAATCAAAGAAAAACAGAGACCTGTGGTCAGCTTGAGCAGGTGGCAACACATTATAAGTGAATTATGCTGAAAAAAATGGTATAAAGCCTGTCTTTATTATATAAAAGTATGACTGAAAAATATGAGGGGACAGTCACTTAGTAAAGATAAACTACCATAAACACTATTTGTTCCATTTAAATCCTTGCAATATAAAGGGAATTTGAGCAATGGTACCAGCCTATCAATGTACTTCTTGTTGACATTTTTTGGAGAGCCTGTATATATATAGATATAACACAGAATGGGCAAGAATGACTGAATTGAAATATACATTAATAGACTGAATACCCATATTTAAAGATTATGGATCCATTAAGCTTCTGTTTAGCCCCCAAAAATCAGAATAAACAATTAAAAGTATGATTTAAAATTAGGTAATAATCAAAAGTGAAAAATATTATACCAATATTATATTATATTTGAAGATGTTAAAGATGATGAGACCAAAAATCCACATTAAATATAAACTTATGAAATATAGAAGCTAACTGAAAATAATGCCTTCTTAGGAAGGTAAATGCAATGCAATATGTGGTAGAGGCAATATATTAATATACTCTCAGAATCTGGGAAATCCAACAAATAAAATGAAAATAATTCATAAAAATATAAGAATTAAATTGAGATTTGAATCTGATTTCTAATATATATATATATATATATATATACATTAATTTTTTGGAATCTGAAATATTTTTACAGAGTTCTGAATATATCAACAATAGCATTTGTTACTTTTTTTCTCTTTAGGTGTTTTGAAAGGAGTCATGTCCCCAAGGCAATGATCATACAAATTCTTATTTAAGTTCAAAATTCTCATCAGAATATTATGTAATCAAAATAAAAAAAGTAAGTCACTATATAATTGGGTCAATTACATAACATTTCAGGGCATCTACCAAGGGGAAAATATAACTTATTCATTCTTCTTCTCTAAGTCTTTTTCAAAATCTTTTCCCCCCAATAAGCAGAAGTGACAAAAATTATATGAGCAGAGATAAATGTGGGAAATATCAGTAGAGGAATAAATATACATGGGAATTTGCTTTCCTTGATGATGGATATTTTAATGAAGATTTTGTTTTCCTTTCCTTTCCTTTTTTTCAGAAAAAAGAAGACTTTTCTTTTTGTTTTCTAAAAGGAGAGAGAAGTAGAAAAGGGAAGGAAAATTATGCTTGTTAAATGGAAAATGAAAAATTGGGCAGCACATATGGACAATGATCTGAATGCAGAATCGGATATGATGAAGAAGAATCAGCATTGGTGTGCATTCAGTAAATTAGTGGCTTTCTTTATTATTTTGATTTACTTGCTGCCATTAAGGTCAATCTTTTGAATTATAATATAATAAACATTTTGGGTATATTGGGTAAAAACTGTGATCACAAAATCAAACACAAGAAAAAAAGTAACAAAATCATAAGGTATAAGTATGTTGAAGCATGTTAGTAATTATGGCTTTCACAAAAGATGTGTAATTAAGGGCTGCATTACAAATGCAGGGTGTGTAAAAGAAAATAGTAAAAAATTGTACAAAGAAAGTTGTAAAAATTGTAAAAAAAAATTTTTACATCTTAAGTGAGAAAAAACAAGAAACAGCTCCTGATCCTTGATCATCTGTCAATGCTTTAAGGTGCTTTAGAGATAAATCACATATATAAGGACTGTGAATGAAATGATATTTACATTAGTGCAAGACTGCCTATTATAATCCAATAACTTATTGGAGTGTGAATCAAATTACTTTTTTTAAATAAAAGAAAGAATTTATTTATTCTGAATTTTACAATTTTCCCCCTAATCTTGCTTCCTTGCTTCCTTCCCCCCACCCCCCTCAGAAGGGGAGTCTGTTAATCTTTACATTGTTTCCATGCTTTACATTGATCTTTGGTCTTTGTTCAAATACCACAATTCTTTCTCTGGATATAGATGATATTCTCCTTTGCAGACCTCCCAAAATTGTGCCTGAATGTTGCACTGATGGAATGATCCAGTCTATTAAGGTTGATCATGACCCCCATGTTCCTGCTAGGGTATACAGTGTGCTCCTGCTTCTGCTCATCTTGCTTAGCATCAATTCATGGAAATATTTCCAGGCTTCTCTGAGTACTCATACCTCCTAGTTTCTAAAAGAACAATAGTGTTTCATGACATACATATACCACATTTTGTTAAGGTATTCCCAAAATGAAGGACATTCACTTCAAATTATTTTAATATGAACAGCAATTTGTTTGTTTGGTTGGTTGGTTGTTTCTTGTCCTTCATTATTAGAGAAGACCAAAAAGACTTCACTAGGCTTGAGACAAATTAAAGTTTCTCAACTGTGGCTGATCAGAGCAATATGAACTCAGAGACCTAGTTAACAAGTTTGAAACATATATTTTCATGTGAACACCTGGAGTGTTTACTCTAAACTTAGTTATATCATATTTCCTTTGAGCTGCTTCAAGACCCTCTCTGATGAGGGCATGCCATGCCAGTGTTTCCCATGGAACACAATCAATTCTAAAGTTCTTTTTTAAAAAATTTTACTGATTTTGAATTTTATAATTTTCCCCTAATCTTGCTTTCCTCCCCCCACCCCCCACAGAAGGCTGGGCTGTCTGTTAGTCTTTACATTATTTCCATGGTATAAATTGATCTAAATTGAATGTGATGAGAGAGAGAAATCATATCCTTCAGGAAGAAACATAAAATATGAGATAGCAAAATTACATAATAAGATAAATTTTCTTTCAGACTCCACAATTCTTTCTCTGGATACAGATGATATTATTCATCACAGATACCCCAAAACTGTGCCTGATTGATGCATTGATGGAATGAGCAAGTCCATTAAGGTTGACCATAAATCTCATGTTGCTGTTAAGTTTTACAAAGTTCTTCTGGTACTGCTCATCTCAGCATCAGCTCATGCAAATCCTTCGAGGCTTCCCTTAATTCCCATCCCCTCTGGTTTCTAATAGAACAATAATGATCCATCACATATACATACCACAGTTGTTAAATAATTTTCAATTCTTTGCTATCACAAACAGGGCAACTATGAATATTTTTGAATAAAGGATATTTTTAACCCTTTTTCATAATCTCTTTAGGGTATAGACCCAGTAGTGGTTGCTGGATCAAAAGGTATGCATATTTTTGTTGCCCTTTGGGCATAATTCCATATTGCTCTCCAGAAAGGTTGGATGAGTTCACAGTTCCACCAACAATGTACACATCCCTTCCAACGTTGGTCATTGTCCTTTCTGGTCATATTGGCCAGTCTGAGAGGTGTGAAGTAGTACCTCAGAGATGTTTTCATTTGCATTTCTCTAAAAAGTAGTGATTTGGAGCATTTTTTTCATTATAACTGTAGATTGCTTTGATTTCCTCAGCTGTAATTTGCCCTTGCATATCCTTTAATGATTTGTCAATTGGGGAATGGCTTGTATTTTTTTTAAATTGACTCAGTTCTCTATATATTTTAGAAATGATTCCTTTGTCAGAAACACTAGTTGTAAAAATTGTTTCCCAGTTTACTATATTTCCTTTGATTTTGGTTACAGTGGTTTTATCTGTGCAAAAGCTTTGCAATTTAATGTAGTCAAAATTGTCTAGTTCATTTTTAATGATGTTCTCCATCTTTTCTTGGTCATGAATGACTTCACTTTTCATATATCTGACAACTAAACTATTCCTTGATCTCCTGCTTTGCTTATTATATTGTTTTTATATCTAAATCCTATATCCATTTAGATCTTATCTCAGTATAGTGTGTGAGGTGTTGTTTTAATCCAAGTTTCTGCCATACTAACTTCCAATTTTTCCCAACAGTTTTTATCAAAGAGAAAGTTGTTATGCCAATAGATGGATTTCTTGGGTATATCAAACAGCAGATTACTATAATTATTTCCTGCTATTGCACCTACTCTATCCAATGATCCCCCACTCTATTCCTTAGCCAATACCAGACAGTTTTGATGACTGATGCTTTATAATATAATTTTAGATCTGGTAAGGCTAGGCCACCTTCTTCTGTACTTATTGTTCATTAAATCCCAGAAAATTCTCAACTTTTTAATTTATCTATTTGAATTTACTTACAATTTTTTTTCTACCTCATTAAAGAATTTTTTTGGAATTTTGATTGTTAGGGCACTAAACAGGGAGTTTAATTTTGCTAAAATTGTCATTTTTATTATATTAGATCAGCCTATCTATAAGCAGTTGATATTGACCCAGTTATTTAAATCTGATTTTATTTGTGTGAGAAGTGTTTTGTAAATGTTTTCACAAAGTTTCTTGTTCTGCCTTGGCAGGTAGACTGCCAGGTATTTTATATTGTCTGAGAATAGTTTGAATGAGATTTCTTTTTCCAGCACTTTCTGCTGCATCTTGCTAGTCATATATAGAAATTTTGAGGATATATGAGGGTTTATTTTGTATACTGCAACTTTGTTAGAGTTTCTAATTATTTCTAATAGTTTTTAGATGATTTTTTGGAATTCTCTAGGTATACCATCATGTCATCTACAAAGAGTGAGAGTTTTGTCCATTCCTTCCCTATTCAAATTC
Organism: Macrotis lagotis; assembly: GCF_037893015.1. Lineage (NCBI taxonomy): Eukaryota > Metazoa > Chordata > Mammalia > Peramelemorphia > Peramelidae > Macrotis > Macrotis lagotis. The sequence goes on from NC_133666.1 coordinate 400,344,830, forward strand.
CTTCAGTTTCTTTTTCTCTCTTATAGCTGAAGGTAAGATTTCTATCACAATATTGAATAGTAGTGGTGATAATGGGCATCCTTCTTTCACCAGTGATCTTATTAGGAATATCTCTAGCCTATCCCCATTGCATATAATGCTTGTTGATGGTTTCAGATAAATACTGTATATTATTCTAAGTAACAATCAATTAATACTTATACTCTCTAGTGTTTTTAGTAATGGGTGCTGTATTTTCTTAAAAGCTTTTTCAGCATCTATTGATTTAATCATATGTTTTCTACTATGTTTGTTATTGGTATAATTAATGATACTGACAGTTTTCCTAATATTGAACCAGCATTCCTGGGATAAATTCTACTTGATCATAATGTATTATCCTAATGTTAACTTGTTGTAGTCATTTTGCTAAGATTTTATTCAAGGTTTTTGCATCTATATTCATCAGGGAGATAGGTCTATAATTTTCTTTCTCTATTTTATCTCTTCTTGGTTTAAGTTTTAGTGCCATATTGGTTTCATAGAAAGAGTTAGGTTGTCGTCACCTATTTTTCTAAAGAGTTTATATAGAATTGAAACCAGTTGTTTGTTAAATGTTTGACAGAATTCACTTGTGAATCCATCTGACCCTTAGGTAGTTCAATAATGGCTTGTTGAATTTCTTTTTCTGAGATAACGTGTTATTTAGTTTTTCAATTCCCTCTGCATTTAATCTTGTCAACTTATATTTTTGTAAATATTTATCCATTATACTTAGATTTTCAAATGTATTGGTGTATATTTGGGCAAAATAATTCCAAATTATTAATTTCCTCCTCATTAGTGGTGATTTCACCTTTTCTCATTTGTGATGCTAACAATTTGGTTTTCTTATTTGTTTTTTTTAATCAAATTGACTGGAGGTTTATCAATTATTTTTTTCAAAAAATCAGATTTTGGTATTATTTATTAGGTCAATAGTTTCTTGCTTTCAATTTTATTAATTTCCTCCTTTAATTTTTAAGATTTCTAATTTGATATTTAATTGGGGGTTTTGAATTTATTCTTTCTGTAATTTGTTTAGTTGCATATTTAGTTCATTGATTTACTTTCTATAATTTATTCACATAAGTATTTAGGATATAATATATACCCTGACAGCTGCTTTGAGTATATCCCATAAATTTTGGTATGTTGTTTCATTATTGTCATTATGAAATAATTAATTCTTTCTATTATTTATAGTTTAATTCCCTTATTCTTTAAAGTGAAGTTATTTAGTTTCCAATTAGTTTTGGGTCTATATCTCCCTGGCACAATATTGCATGTGATTCGTATTGCATTATGACCTGAGAAAGATGTATTCATTATTTCTGCATTTCTGCAATTGATTATTAGGGTTTTATGTCCTAGTATATGGTCAATTTTTGTGTAAGTGCCATGTATTGCAAAAAAAGAAATATATTCCTTTTTATCCCCATTCAAATTCCTTCATAAGTCTATCATGCCTAGGTTTTCTAACAGTCTATTATCTCATTCACTTCCTTCTTGTGTATTTTATGGTTAGATTTATCTAAACCTGAGAGCAGGAGTAATCTCCCAATAGTAGAGTTTTTCTGTCTCTGTCTTCCTGTAAGTCTGTCAACTTCTCCTCTAAAAATTTGGATGCTACACCATTGGGTGCATACATATTTACTATTGAAATTACTTTATTGTCTATGGTACCTTTTAGGAGTATATAGTTTCCTTCTATATCTCTTTAAACACTATCTATTTTTTGCAGCTTCTTTGTCTGAGATAAGGATTACTACCCCTATTTTTTCTCACTTCAGCCCAAGCAAAATATATTCTTCTCCAACCTTTTACCTTCACTCCATATGTATCTCTCTCTCTCTCTCTCTCTCTCTCTCTCTCTCTCTCTCTGCTTCAAATGAGTTTCTTGTAAGCAGAATATGGTAGGATTCTGGTTTTTAATCCACTCTGCTATTCGCTTGCTTTTTAAGGGAGAGTTCATACCATTCACATTCAAAGTTATCATTACTAACTCCTTATTGCCCTTCATGTTATCTTTCCTCTGTTCATAATTTTCCACTTTTTTTCCTTTATCCATATTCCCTGGTATCTTATTTCTGACTACCACCACCTTCAGTGTGTGTGCGTGTGTGCCCTCCTATATCCAACCTCTCCCCTTTTTTCTCCTTTCCCTTTGTCCCTTATTCCTTCCCTTCCTTCTGTTGGCTCCCCTTCCCCCCTTTTAATACTTGAAAGGTAATATAAATTACTTCTTTTAACAGAGTGTATGTTTGTTTACTTTAGGTCAAATCTAATGAGTTTAAGATTCAGGTGGTTCTCACCTCCTCCTTTCTTCCCCTCTATTTCAATAGATCCTTTGTTCCTCTTAATGTAATGAGATTTATCCCATTCAGTATCCTCCATCCTCCCATCATTTTACTGTCCTCCTTTTTAAGGAGGTATTATTTTTAAATCATTCTATCTGAGTCACAGAAAAGTAATGAGTGTCCATCACTTCTGGCTAAATACATTCTCTTTAATAGAGTTACAGTTCTGGAGAGTTATTAAAATCTTTCTCCCAGGTAGGGATATAGCCAGTTTCATCTTTTTGCATGAAGGTTTTTTTTTCCATTTTTTTTACCACCTCCCCTTTTTTTTAATCTTTTCATGTGTCTCTTGAGTCTCCTGTTTGAAGTCCAAATTTTCTCTTGATCTCTGGTCTTTTCATCAGGAAAAGTTGGAAGTCTCCTATTTCATTAAATGTCTATCTTTTGTTCTGGAAGAGAAGGATCAGTTTTGCTGAATAATGAATTCTTGACTACATTCCAAGTTTCCTTGCTTTTCAGAATACAGCATTCCAGGCACTTTGATCCCTTAATGTTGATGCTACCAGGTCCTGTGTAATCCTTACTGTGGCTCCTTGGTATCTAAATTGTTTCTTTCTGGCTTCTTGTAGGATTTTTGCTTTTGTCTGGTAGTTCTGAAATTTGGCCACAAATTGGTGTTTTCATTTTGGGATCCCTTTCTGGAGGGGATCAGTATATTCTTTCTTTTTTAGTTTTCTTTTGCAAGGCACTGGGTTTAAGCAGCTTGCCCAAGGCCACACAGCTGGGTAATTATTAAGGGTCTGAGGCCAGATTTGAACTCAAGTACTCCTGACTACAGGGCTGGTGCTCTATCCACTGTGCCAACTAGCCACCCTGATGTATTCTTCAATAACTATTTTGCCCTCTGGTTGTATGATATCAGGGCAGTTTTCCATCACTAAATATTGTAATATTAAGTCCAGGCTATTTTTTCTCTTCAATGTTTTCAGGAAGACCGGTAATTCTTAGCTTATCTCTCCTTGCTGTTGAGGTATTTTACATTTTCTTCTATTTTTCCGATATTTTTGGTTTTGTTTAACAGACTCTTGTTGTCTCTTGAAGTCATTAGTTTCCACAGACTCCATTCTTTTTTAGGGAATAATTTTCTTCATTTACCTTTTGCAACTCCTTTTCTAATTGGTCAATTCTATTTTTGAGTTTTTGATTTGACCAATTGAGGTTTTGAGAGAATTGTTTTCTTTTTGCATCTGTCCAATTGTATTTTCCAAGGATTTGTTTTCTCATTGTAAGGTGTTCATTTTCTTTCCCAAATTTTCCAATTGATTTTTAAACTCCTTCCTGATTTCTTCAAGGAAGTCTTTCTGTGCTGGAGACCAAATCATATTCTCCTCAGAGGTTCTTGGTCTAAGTTAGGTTCGTTTCCTCCTAGGAATTTTTCTATATACGCTCCTTTTCACTGGTCTTTCTTCATTTTCCTAAATTTTATGTTGGAGGAGAGGCTGCTTCACAGAGGTTTGGTGTTGAGATCTCTAGAGTCTTTACTCAATGTGTTTAGTAACTCCAAGTGGGCTGGCCAATAGGGTTTGCTGGTTGCTATCTCTGGAGTGTCTGTGACCTTCATTTGAGGCTCTCTCCCTTGCCCTGGGGTAGTTGAAACTGCTGAATATGTTTCTTTGATCAATGGTGGATTGTTCCCTGGGATAAGTTAATTATTCTCCCTATTCACAGCTAAGGAAGCTCTACAGCTCATACCTGAGTCTGGGGTGGAGGTGGGCTGCAAATGTGTTTGTTCTTTAAAAGGTTTCAACTGAATTGAAGGTATGGATTCTGAGTTCTTTCAGCCCCAAGAATTGATGTCTACCACTCTCCTGCACTGGAACTTACCTCCAGCCATGCTGGTAAGCTACAGATTGCCAGTGCCACAGCCAATGCCTCTGCTACCCAGTTGGCACACACCTCTGGGTCTGATCAGGCTAGACTTTCTCTCAGACTCTCACCTTGTCCTGTGTTCCTGGCCGAGTCTGCTAACCCATGATCCTGGAAAACAAACCTTGAGGTTGATGTTCTTCTCCTAGCTTCTCTTTCTGGATTTTGTCGATCATATTTCTGTTAATAGGTTTGTTTCATAATATATTTAGGGAAGATCAGGAGACCTGAGCACAGCGTCTTCTCTCTGCCTTCTTGGCTGGAATTCCAATTCTAAACTTCTTAAGAGAGACTTTTATGGTGTCCAGATATCATTTCTTCTGACCCTCTTATGAGCACTGGGCCTCTGAGGATTCTGCATAAAATAGTCTTTTTGACATTTGATTTTTTTTTAGTTTTTTGCAAGGCAATGGATTTAAGTTGCTTGCCCAAGGCCACACAGCTAGGTAATTATTAAGTGTCTGAGGCTGAATTTGAACTCAGGTTCTCTGAGTCCAGGGCCGGTTCTCTATCCACTACTCCACCTAGCCACCTTGACATTTGACATTCTAACATGTCCAGCCCAGCATAATTGCACTCTCTGTAGTAACTGGATTCTTGGCAGTTTAACTCAAGAAAGTACCTCAGTGGCTGGTATCTTCCCTTGCCAAGTGATCTTCAGAATCTTCCTAAGACAATTTAAATGGAATCAATTCAGTTTTCTGGCATGGTGGTGCTAGACTATCCAGGTTTCAATTAACAATGAGGTCAACTTAACAGCTCTGTGGGTCTTCAGTTGGTAATTAGTCTAATACCTCTTCCTCTTCTCTCCCAGACTTTCTTTCAGAGCCTCCCCAAAACTGAGCTATTTCTAGAAATGTGTGTATTGACATCATTAATAAGTGGTCAATGACTTCTGCCTTGATGGATGATAGTCTATTAAGAAAAGTTTATCATCAGTGAAGTAGCTAACCTTGAATTCAAATTCATCTTTAGTGTAGGTGTCTGATAACATGGCCAAAAACATCATGCTAAAAAGTGGGAGCAAAACACATCCTTGTTTCATTCCATTGGTTACCAGGAAATCTTGTGAGCATCATCTATTGTCCAGAACTTGGGCAAGCATACCTTTGTGAAAGTGACATAAAATACTGATGAACTTCTCCATGCAACCAAATTTTGACATAATTTTTCCATAAATCCTCACAACTTGGTCAGTTCTACAAATGTTGTATTCAGATCTCTATTATGCTCCTAGAATTTCCCCTGGAATTGTTGGATAGCAGTTGCTCTCCTATTTCTGAAGCTACAGTAGCTCACACAAAGGTGGCATTTCTTTCAGGTGGACATTTTAAATTTCAGTAAATATTTCTGAAAGCAGTGGGATAGGACTAGCACCTGTGATTTTACCTCTATAGGCAATTCTCGTTTAAATAAAGTCCTACAAGAATAACTGACATTTATTTTGTAGTTTATAGTTTCAGAGCACTGAGAGTTTAAGTGCTTTCTTCATGGTCAGAGGAAGTTCTTGAACCCTAGCTTTTATGAATTTAAAAACAGCATTCCACATTTTCACATTGCCTGCTAAGACAAGTTGTTCCTGAAAAATAATACTTGTAGAAATGAAAAATCGCATTTTTTACTTTTATATGAAGTTATATTATATAGTATGAATGGGGAATGGGAAAATTAATTCGATATTTCTTTAGTACTCACTTTATCATCAGCTTTTAACACTCATTGCTCTTCTACCCTTGTTCCAGTTATCTGGTGGCCTCTAGGAATCTCTTCCTCTTTCTCAATGTATTAAAATCTGACTCACTATGTTTCCATATGTGCTTCACCTTTAATAATGATCTCTGTCTGTCCCTCACGGTTTGCTATATGGGAAGTGTTTACATTTCTCTGTTGACAATATATATGCTTTCCCTTTAAAATAAAAAATAGCCACAAATAGAACCAAAAAAGTTTATCCCAAACAATCAAATAAATGTGTCAAAACTGAAGTAATGGGTGTGTATGTACCAGAAATTTGACACCCTCATTTGTTTCATTTTTATAAGACTTGGAAATTTTTTATTATTTTTAAAACACCATCAAAAGGAGTATGGTTCAACCTTTCCCATTATTTTGCTCATCTGCAACTCAATGTAATTGTGCCTAATTAGTTCTGTTTCTGCAATGTCTTCTTCCTTAAAAGAGGGATATAGGCATTCCCAGGGTGGTAGGAGACACAGCACCTTTGAAGGAAGAAGAGATAAAAGTGGCTGCCACATTTTCTAACAGCCTGATAGGAAGGGGAGGTAATGGGCACTTCTTGAGTCAAGGGAGATAACACAGGGTAAGGTTTCAATCACCTACTCAAATAGTTGGGGGGTTGGACTTTTAACATGAAGGGACAACTGTTTTGAAAGGCACTGTCCCTCATTATCATCATTCATAAAACAAGTAGTACAGGTTTCTTCCTTTGACATAGGGAATATGGATCCAACATTCATGCTTCATTTGTCTCAAGTGAAGAACTGTTGTTATTACTCACCCCCCCCCAATTCAGGTTATAGTTCCTGCTCAGCAATTCTCTCAGATGGAGATTGAGAAACTATTTAGTTCTTACCTGATTCATCTTCCTCCCCAAACTCCTTTTACTCTCTACTGCTTCTTCCTCTGAGTCTGTGAGCTCCTCATCTTTGACAGCATTGACGAAATTGACAATGTTGTATGTAGGAGATTCAATGAAAGTTATTGGTGTCAACATTCGTTATGGGGCCAATGAGAAAACAAAATACTTGAAGCCCAGTGGATTAAGGGAAATTCTGACAAACAGTGCAAAGAACAGATAATGTTTCAGATTTGATGTTAAGTTTGCACACAAGGCTACTTCTAAGAATGACAACATCAGAGTGAAGATATCAATACAATTGACCACAAAACTGACCAATTGAAATGTCAGAATGCAATGAGAAGAAAATGAGTAAACTACTTTATCTGTTCTTAATTTTTGTTAAATAAAACCTCAACTAACACCTGGAGACAGTTCATGTATCTAAATCTATGTAGAAGATATATAACTGAGAAACTGTCATTTTTAGATCTTTTGCCTCCTTAACTCTTATTAGCACCATCCTAATCTTCACTAATGGGTAACCTCTATAGAACTTTTCCACTACTTCTCCTGGCTTTAGCATTAGTGATTGGAAGATTCATGCAATCATAATAATTTTATTCACAATGTTAATGTTTTCATATATAGTTTACTCATTAATACTGTTCAACATTTTTAAAATATTTTTTTCAACTTTCCTTAAAACTGTTTCATATTTTTAACCCTGCTCAGTCACATCCTCATCATCCCCCACAAATTCAGCAGTTGACTTTTTCCCTATTATTCTGAAACAACTGATGACATTGCTTATTGTTTTTCACAATTATTTTTCACAAACTTCTCTCATCCCCTTCTTCCTTATCTCAGAAACATATGATACCATTATAAATCTCCTTTATTCTTTTTTCATGTGGAGAGATCAAAGGTAAAATTTTAAACTTAATATTATTTTCCTCTACTTTCCCATACATTTTCCTATCAATTATCCTTTTATAAGCCCATAGTTTTACATTCCCTTATCCACTGGGTCATTTTTATGCATAACAAACATAGGCAGTTCAAGCTTGTTCTTGAACTATTAATTTCCTTTGACTGGATACCCCTCTCAGCTATTCTTCCAAATATGTCCCTCTTTTTACTCACAAATTTCTTGAAAACAGAGTTGACATTATTTACTGACTTCATTCCCTTAGTGCCCACATAACTGTGAAAGTTCTTTCAATAAGTTTTCTTTTCCTACCATGATGCTAAACTCTCTAAAGGTCCCAGTAACCTCTTAATTGTCAAATACACTGACTTTCCCACAATATTTAACATAATTTACCTCTCAACAGTATTGAATACTGCCTACCAGTTAGTCAGTCTGATTTTTTTTTTAAAAAGCACTCTGTGAGCTCTTGCTACAAAAAAAGGAAAATATCTCCCTCAATTATATAATATTCTTATGGACTAGATTAAATGATTTCTACTAACAATTCATACAAAATATATATAGCACAAATAATTCATTTCAGAAGAGAAACAGTTATAAGTAACAAATCTTTTGAGTCTCAGTTTCTTCAGCTGTAAAATGAAGCAGTTGTACTATAATAGCCTCTTGAGAATCCTTCTCATTCTAAATCCATGAACTTGTCTTTCATGGTATTTAGCACACAGAACTAAAAATAGAAGGACAGATATGGTTTCGCCAGGGCAGGATGGAATAATCATTACCATTGCCCTAAACTCTAAAGCTCTTTTAATGTACCCTAGATCAGGACAAACTCTTGATTTAATGTGCTGTAACACAAATGATTCTTTTTAATTTTTTATACTCTGGAGATACTAGATTTTTTCTCACAAATTATAGTCTATATATCCTTTCCCAGTAAAATGATTTTTAAAAGCTATATTTTTATTTTGGCTTTTACTTTTATTTTTATAGGTAGCTATATGTTCAAGTGGATAGGGTGTTGGAATTAAAGTTAAGAATAACTATGTCCTTGGGAAATTCACAAACTTCTCTAAGCTCAATTTCTTATCTGTAAAGAAAGAATAAAATGAAGAGCCAAAATAGATTGCATATGTAAAGCTCTTCCTGATCAGCAAAAAGAAGATATTAATGATAGCTACTATAATCCAAAATAGTTTTTATCTTAGATTTTCTGAAGAGTTTTGCCTATTAATATCTTGGATCCTGACTCAGTCATCAAACATTTTAACTGTAACTCCCAACTTAATTAAATTTATAATTTGTGCAAACATGAATTAGTACATTCATTCAAGTCAACAATAAAACAAATATCTCTAAGCATCTACTGGATAGTTCCCTCCAAACTGTCATTGTGAGAAGAGTGATAAAATTCTGCTCATTCAAAAAGGATAAATCTGCCTAATTGTACTCTTGTTTATATTATTTCCCTAATTTGTTCTTATGCATCATATAAGAGACTCTAAAATCTAGGTATATTCTACTATTCTATTTAGTTACACATTAAATAAATAGATTTAGCCTGGACTATCATTATTTATACTATTATTTTATTTCATTCCTAATTATTAATAAATATTTTTTACAATAATTTTGCTACAATTTTTGTCAGGATCAAATTTCTATAAAAGGCAAAAGCATTGGGCCTTCCTTGGTTTAAAGGTTTTTCTGATATTCTTGCTTGTGCATGCATGTGTAAATAAGTAAAGCATTTTTTTGTTCTAGTACAGTAGCACTGTGGTTCTCAAAACCTAGTAACACAATAATCAGAATTTATAAGTATCTTTTATTTTATAAAATTCTTCATATACATTGTTGCATAGGAACACCAGTAAAAAATGAACAATTACTATAATTCTTTCAGTGCTCTAGGATGTGAATCCAATGGAACTACAATTCAATAAGAATAACTTATTCCAAGATGATGGAGCAAATCTAGGAAATTCCAGAGCTTTCCCCAAAATATTTTAAATGAAGCCTCAAAATATATACTAAAGTGACAAAACTCATAAAAAATTTTCACTGTAGAAACTTCAGGAAAAAGTCTGACTCACATGGATAAAGGAAAATAGAGACAATGTGTGGTCAGGATAGCTAAGAAGTCTGTGACAGACTTTTAGCCACAGTAAAGCACAGCATCTGGCTAAGTCGGCTAGCAGTAAAGCATGAGCAGTGAGGGTCCCAGCCTCAGTTTGGTATTGGGATTCTCTAGGGAGCAAACTGAGGATACCTGAATCACCAGAGTGGAAAGCCAAGGTCCAGACTCCAAGACCCCCTATCCCCCAGTACAAAAAGGTTGGAACTATACCCTCTGTGCCCAAGGAACAAAGTTCAACTATCAATATGAGCAAAAAACAAAAACAAAAACAAAAATCCCTAACCATAAAGACTCCTATTCTGATATAGATGCTAAAAATACCATCTCAGAAGAGGAAAGCAGTGGCAAAATGCCTACATGTTAAAACTGAAAGAGTTTTGTGAATTGGTCTCAACTCCAAAAAATCTCTTAGAAGAGCTCAAAAAGGATTTTCTAAACAAAAGAAGAGAAAAAGAAGACAAATTGAGAAAGAAATGAAAGTCATGCAGGAGGATTATGAAAAATTGATCAAAGAAAACATTACACTTAAAAGTAAAATTAAGGAGTTGGAAAAGAAAAAAGTGCTCCTTTAAAAATAAAATTTAGGGGTGGCTAGGTGGTGCAATGGCTAGAGCACCAGCCCTGGAGTCAGGAGTAGCTAAGTTCAAATCTGACCTGGACACTTAATAATTACCTAGCTGTGTGGCCTTGGGCAAGCCACTTAACCCCATTGCTTTGCAAAAACCTAAAAAAAAAATTTACCATGCAAAAGGAAAGGAGTACATCTAAAAGTAAAATTAACCAATGAAAAAAGAAAACAATTCATTTAAAAGTAAAATTAATCAACTAGAAAAGGGAGCAAAAAAAATGTAACTGAAGAAAATAAAACCCTAAAAACTAGAATTGGACAAATGGAAACTAATTATTCTATGAGACACCAAGATTCCATCAAACAAAATCAAGGGGCTGAAAAAAATGGAAGAAAATGTAAAATATATCTTAAGAAAAATAACTGACCTGAAAAATAATTCCAGAAGAAATTGTTTATTAATTTTTGATATTCCTGAAAGACAAATAAAAAAAAAGTATCTGAACAATATCTTGCAGGAAATTATTATAGAAAATTGCCCATTATCCTAGAACAAGAAGATAATATGGAATTACTCTATGCTTGAAAACTCCATCAATAACCCTCAAAAAGAGATCCCAGAAAAAACTCCAATGTATGTTGTAGCAAAATTTCAGAATTATTAGCTGAAGAAGAAAATGCTGCAAGCAGCCAAAAAAGACACAATTTAAATACCACAAAAAAAAAAAACCCACTGTCAGGATCACACAGAACTTATCAACTTCAATTTTAAAGGATGGGAGAGCTTGTGATATGATATTTTGGATGTCAAACAAAGTTGGATTATAACCAAGAAACAACTACCTGCGATATTTACATATTCCTTCAGGGGAAAAGATGAATTTTCAATGAAATAAAGGACTTTCAAACTTACTTGATTAAAAACAGCCTAAGCAGAAAATGTTATCTACAAATACAAGACTCAAGACATGCATAAAAACATATAAGGGAAGGGGAAATAAATGTTACTAAATAAGACTAAACTGTCTACAACCCTACATAGAAAGACAATACTTATAACTCTTGAGAACTTAATTTTTCTTAGGACAGTTGAAAGGAAGATGGAAGATGTGGTTATAAATTCACTTTGAAATTATCAAACTTTTAGCACTTGAGGAATGTATTTATATTTGGACAGTTAGATGAAGTGTATTTGGAAAAGGGATGTGGGTATAAATTGATTATGATATGAGAATATTTATAGCTGTTGAAAATTGTACTTCTATATTGAAAGTGTACTTGGTGGATGGCTAGGTGGCACAGTGGATAAAGCACTAGCCCTGGAGTCAGGAGTACGTAGGTTCAAATCCTGTCTCAGACACTTAATAATGATCTAGATGTGGGGCCTTTTGCAAGCCACTTAACCCCATTTGGCTTGCAAAAACCTAAAAAAATATATATAAAGAAAATGTACTTGGATATAGGATGTAAGGACAAGAAAGCTATAAAATAATTAAGACATAGAAAAAATGCTATACTGGTTGAAAATGGCAGTGATATTAGAGGAGAAATAATAGCAAATGCAGAGGCATAATGCACCTACTACAGCACAGGATAAAAGGGAAGGCATAAGCTTTGAGTAAATCTTTCAATAGATTTGACTCGAAGAGGTAGTAACATACATTAGCAGTTGAATTTAGAAATTCTACCCTACAGAGAAACAGGGGGCAAGGGAGGGGGAGGAAAGGAGTGAATGATGAAAGGGAAAGGGAAAGTAAAAAGTAAAATTAAAAATTAAGGAGTAAAAAGGGAAAAAGAGAAGAGGCTGATAAAAGGGAGGTTGGATTGAGGGAGCTACAGTCAGAAGCAAAACTGGTAAATAGGGATAAGGGGAAAGAAGTGAGAAAAGGGATTAGATAGGATGGAGGGAAATTCAGATTTAGTAATCACAATTCTAAATGTAAATAGTATAAATATACCCATAAATTGAAAGTGAATAGTGATTTAAAAGGCATTTTATATTTCTAGAAGTCCATGTTCAAATTATACTTGTTACCTAGGATATATACCTGGTTTTGTCCTTTCCATCTAGTGGAATTGCTTTCAGTAGAATGTAAGTTATTTGAGGGAAGGAACTAGCTAATTTTTAACTTTGAGTTCTTATGCTTCTACATAGTATACATTTCATAAATGTTTGTAAAATTGAAAATAGAGTGTAGGGAGTGACATGACCAAAAATATGGAGGATCCATCATTTTCTCTTATCCTCTTGAATTCTGCAATTCCTCAAATTAAAAATTATGGTTAAGAAATAAACTAATTATAACTATTTCCATAGACCAAGTCATCAAGATAACAAAATAACAACTGATCAATTAAATCAGAGAAAGGTAACCCCTAAAACCTAATATCCATACAAAGAACCTCTTTCTTTGCTAGGGGCCAAGAACAACACAAATTGGTCAAAGAGTTTCTACCATAGTCTCTTTTGGTATGATGGGTCCAAGTCCTCACTCTACCGTCCTGTTGAGAAAAATATGATAAAATCCAATCTTGTCAACCTGCTTGTTTTTGCATACAAACATTTCTATCTCCCATGTCTATGTCTTTGAAAAGCTCATTCTGCTATTCCAACTCATTTCCACTTCTTGAAATGTCAGATTTCCTTTCTGGAATGATAGAAGCTTCAAGAGTTTGTTAGTCTATCGTCAAAGTCTCCAAGAACCCAGGATCACACAATCTGTATGGCATTATGAAAAGTTGAAAAGGAACTTTGTGTAGTGTTTCCTAGTATATTTCTATAAAATATACATTTTTAGTCAATCATTTAATAGGTTGTGTGTTTTGATTTAATATTCTACATATCCAAACGGAAAATATGAATACTTTTTTTCTTTCCTCCCAAAGAAACATTCATATTCTGTAGAACTTTTTTTTGTCTACATTTTCTCAACTTGATACTTAACCTTAAGAAATTCATAGACTCAGGGAACTTGAAAGAGCTGTAGAGATTATTTAGGTTAGCTGCTCATTTTGCCAGTGTGGAAACTGAGGTCCATATAGGACATGAGTAGTAGAACAGAATTAGGCAAACCATTTTCCACCTCTGAATCTCAGATTTATCAGCCATTGTACAAAGGAAGCAGTCTATTACACTTGGGATTAAGACCTGGGGTGAACTTTGGTTTTGACATTTTCTAAATTTGTTACCCTGTGCAAGTTATTCCCTCTCTGAGCCTCAATTTCCTTATCTATAAAATATTACAGAGATAACAATATGTAATACTTCTCTTCACAGCATCAAAAGGAACAATTTGCATTCAAACTTAGAAATCGCAAAATAGCTCTATTTATATTACTAGTGAGAGAACCACTAATTTCTACTCAATCAATGGAGAACAGGGACTTGAATCCAAATCTCACGACTCATAGTGCTAGATGTTATATAAAACATCATAAGTCTTAAGATATATTTTGGTTTGTGAAAGGTCCTAAAAAACACCCAGCTAAATACTTTTTTAAAATTAATTATTGAAACCATTGAACTATAACAAAGAGGGGAAAAAAAACTTTGAAAGAAGATTAGATGCTCTTTGAGATTTCATTTTTTAATCCAAAAATCATTCAATGTGCTCCCAAGTTCTATGTATTATTTTGCAAATATCCCAGGGAAAAATCAATGCAAACTATCAAACATATAGCATATTTTATTACCTCCTATCATTTTAGTTGAGGGAAAAATGTTTACCATTTTAAGGACCATAATAAAATGTGTGTGCTTTGGTTTAATATTTTATGTCTTCAGATGTAAGACTTCAATGCTAGCTTTTTTCCCTAAAGAAACATCCATGTACTATAGAATTTTCAATAGAATTACAGACTACAGTTTGTTTTCACACCAAATATGTGCCTCTATTCAAGTTAATGGATAAATTTGCTCATCTCTTTCTTTATTATAAGGCAAAGATAAATAAGTCTTTTTCACTCAATCTGCTGAGATAACTTGTGCCCATGCCGAAAGGTGATCTGTTCTAATCAACTTCGTGAAGTCTGATGGAATTACACTGAACATATCTCATACCTGACACAACTACAGAATGATACAGTTCAGGACAAACATTGGTGACCTGAATAATACATGACAGACAGATGACCGGGTGAGAAAAGTAATTTTTCACCTACTCCACTTGAGTTTCTTTATTAAAGCCTGAGACATATTTGATGGAAAGAAGGCTGCTTTGCCAGCTAAAAGCTGGTGTGTTTTATTAATAGCCCAGTCAGTATTCCCCTGCTGTTTTACTATTTCAAGAGAGTTATTTGGCAGTAAAATACAATAAGTATCTATTTTACATGAAAATGCAACTTAGAAAAAGCTTATCCTAAGAATATGTGACTGCTAGTAATCAAATAGCATTATTTAATAGATCTATATGATCAGAAATATTGAGATTACTGAAAATAAATATCAGGTTTAAAAACATCGGTCTACATTCTTAACAACAGTAACAAAGATAGTAATGGTGCATACAATAAAACAATAATAATCCTCTTTATTAATAATTGATGCATTTATGGCATATTTGTTCAAAACCACATGACAAAGTTATCTCAACAAAATGTATTATTGCAGTTTGTTTGACGTATGTTTTATGAAAAAATTAATGTTTAAATTTTCATTTGGCATATGCAAAATTAGTTATATTATAGATGACTAACTTTTACAAATTTAGAAGATAGAGTCAATTAAATGACTGAACTACATGATATAAAGAAATGAAATTTTGTTACATTCAATCACATTAGGTGAAATATGTTAAACATTAACTCATGTTAGATTTTCATCCTAGCATCAGAATATAAGCTAAATGAGATCATCTGTTATATTTTTTGTGTCTATCCCAAGAGCTAGAATATTGCTCTGTAAATAGGAAGTTTTTGATATCTTGTTGATTTAATGAATAAGCCAAGTATCCTCTCTTCACAGGTTTGCCTGAAAGTGTATATTTTTATATAAAACATGACATATTTTTCATGGTTTACTTTATATGCAATAAAGAACATATAATTTTAGAAGGTTTTTCAGAGAGGAAAAAGCTCAAATCACAAATTGGTTGCACAAATCAGAAGTTGAGTCAGGAACTGTTAGTTATGGGGAATGAAAAAAGCATATTTCTCCCACACTGATGATATAGCAGGCTTTTTATAACTTGAGAAAAATAACTTATTTTCAAAATTGTCTGTAACTGTCCTTACAAGTGAGACAGGGCAGCTTATTTCTCTCAGTGGTCAGCCTCACAAATGGAACAGGGCAAACTACTAGAGTTAGGAGGAAGCAAGTAGAGAGTGTAGGTTTGGGTGAGAATTGTATGTGACTGATTGCTCTTCTAAAATGGAGTAATATGTCAAAAAGGAGGAGATGCAAAACCCTTTCCTTTTTTCCTCAGCAAGGAGAAAGATTTTGTATATATATATTTACTACATATTAAATTATACTAATAGTTAGCTCCCTGTATCTGTTGATAGAATACACCTTTATTTTACAGAGTGTCTACAGATTGAAAATCACCATGTTAGTTGTGTAAGGGGAAACACACTATATGTTTCTTAAGGAGTAGCAGAAATAAGATACATATATACTCATGAATATATGTACAACAATGCATGTCAGTATATGTATGCATATTCACATATAGCAGCTACG
This sequence comes from Macrotis lagotis, assembly GCF_037893015.1. NCBI lineage: Eukaryota > Metazoa > Chordata > Mammalia > Peramelemorphia > Peramelidae > Macrotis > Macrotis lagotis. The sequence continues at coordinate 400,360,971 of NC_133666.1, forward strand.
TATGTGGATCTGTGCAACCCATGCCAGTATATGGTCTTGTGTGTTTTTGCATGTGTCTATATATAAATACATATGTATATCTATGCAAATATGGATATATATGTATGCATGCATGTACACGTAACACACACAGTCTATTTGTATATACCTAAGTATGCATCTACTTATCTCAATTTCTACATTATTTATGTCCTAAGGTGAAATTACTGCCACATAAGTCCCCATATCAACTCCTGCTGGGCCTAGGAACTTAAGACTTTGTTCTCTGGACCATTGATACTGAACTCACCACCAACAAAGACATTGGAATATCAGGAAAGTAGTCAGTCAAAAACATTCAAAGTTAGAAGAGATTAGAACTATAATAAGAGTAATTTATTACATGAATTGTTAAGTACAGAATGCCTTTTTTGTCTTTTAGTACCCAAACCTACTACAATATCATGCATATAGTAGGAGCTTATGTTATTGTTGAATTGAATCTAGTATAACATCATAATTTTAAATATGAAAAAGAGGGGTTATCAGTTCGTTGATTGATTGGATGGTTCTTGCCCTTCATGACTGAAGAACAAAATGACATCACGATGTTAGAGATGAGATACAGTATGTTTGACTATGATTAAGTAGAACAATAAGAATTCAGAATGCTCTAAAACAGGTCAGGCTCAAATAGTCCACACCCAGGGTGAATTCTCTAAACATATATATCTCAAGCTTCCTTTGAGGTCAGTACAGAACTCTCATTGATGAGGGCACACCATGCAGGGTGGTCTTGTCTGTTTCTCCCAAGGTGTACAATCACTCCTAAAGTTCTTAAAAGAGACCTTCAGGGTATCCCAGTATCATTTCTTCTGACTCCCTTGTGTGCATTTGCCCTGTATGAGTTTTCCATTAAATAGTCTTTTTGGCAAGCGAAGACTTTGGCATTCAAGCAACAGGATCAGTAAATCATAATTGTGCTCTTTGTAATAATGTTTGAATTTTTGGCAGTCTTTGAGAAAGGATCTCAATATCTGGTAACATATCCTTGTCAAGTGACCATTCACTTAGTATATGATAAATATTGCATGCAAATTCAGGTACTCTGATTTTTATTTTAAATAAATGTGATTCTAAAATTCCTATAACAGTAACTTACCCATCTGACGAGTACAGATTGGTTACTTACTTCCCAATGAGGGATACAGTGAAAAATATTTGCCAAACTTATATAGTCAATAAAATGTTTGTCTTCTCAAGGGGATATGATGGGATATGTGGGATCTGATGAAGAATCTTTCAAAACTGAAGAAAATAAATCATATATGTATTGCTGAAATGGACTGAAGACAATTGACTGGGAGATAAAAAAGAAATGGATGAGGCATATTAACTATTTTCGATTAGTAGAAAGATTGCTGTGTGGAAAAGGGATGATACTTATTATTTGGGTACTTAGAGGAAATGATGATTATGATAATGATGATGATGATGTTTATCTTTCATTTTGGTAAAAGACCGTGACATCAGAGAGATGATGCCCTGACAAGCACATTATTTGAACTTGGCTTTAGAAATGCTGTGTTAAATCACCAGTCTCACTTTTTTTTCCAGAACCAAATGGGTCTAGTGCCCAAATATGAATCAGGATGACAGGAGATAACCCTGGATGGAAAACAATCAGGGTTAAGTGATTTGCCCAAGGTCACAGCTAGTGACTACCAAATGTCTGAGACTGGATTTAAACTCCTGATCCCAAGACCAGTAAACACAAAGCCCCTTCCCAAAACTGGACCTCTTTCCCTCCTCTGTGAGGAATCAGAAAAAGTTTTGAAATTGCCTAACTGTGGCCTTGGGCAAGCCACTTAACCCCATTGCCTTGCAAAAAAAAAGGAAAGTTGGTTAAGGAACTGAGGAGGTAAAAAGGATGAATTTATAAAAGAGAGAAAATAATTTTTAAAAATTATTTCAAAATAAAAAGAAGAGAAAATAATTCATATGGGGAAACAAAGCATAGGGGTACTGTTATATTACAATAAATATATTTTAGTTTTTTTCAAGAAATGCATAATGGTTTTATAGTTTCATATAAATTATATAAGGAAATATTCATGTTTGTTAATGTTTAAGTTCATAATTAAAAGAAAATTAAAAAATTATGACCTTTAATTTATTCCCCATGTATGCTGAGACTTTATTACATATTTCATTCATTTTTTAATCTGTCAATCTGCTTTTATATATGTATATATATGTATATTTGTTCATTTATATTTATAAATTAAAATCTAAGTATACTATGTATATAAAACACATATTTTTAATGGATACATGCAGTTATGTTCTCCTAGAATTGTGAAGCTTCCTAAGCACATTTCAAGTGCTATTTGAATTAAATACATCCAACATAAATTTCATATTGAAAACTTTAACGTTGTCAAGATACCTATAGTGAACAAAAAGATATCCTTTTCTGTGGTTTTCAATTTATTTTTCTGAAGTGCTATATAGATTGAAATATTATAGAAAATGTATAGGATATTCAATATAACACGTCACAGAGGGGGATATGTCCACATCTATTAAATTTTTGCTCATATTAGAAACATGACTGTTTTAGATATTTAAGTTAATTGAGAATTATACTGAATCAGATTTTTAAAAAATCACATGACTTTCATTTAAATTTTAAAAATCTAATGTTTTCTATGGAATGTAATCACTTCATTTCAGGCATCATGAAAACATACATTGATGTCATTATTTTGGGGTTTTTTTTCTCTTTAGAATTTATACTTTTAGTCAAATCAAACTTCTGGACTTTCTGAATGCTTTATCAAAGGTGAAGAAAAACCCCAAAACTGCTGTCCTTCCTAGTCATTAATAGAATCTCACTAGCCCAAAGAGCCCCTATTTAGATAATGGTTTATATTCCTGAAAATCTTCAAGTTGTTTATTTCCTCCCTTTAACTCAATCTTTGACCCCTAAAGTTTATTGGGGAAGTACCCAATAAATATTTGTTGTTCATATTCTTGTTGTTATATCACATGACTTGTTTAAAATGTTTGAAATAAGTTGAACTGTTTTCTTCATTACATTTAGCATGTCTTAAATTATACAAAACAGGAAAATATAATAACATTCTTTTTGTACAATATTTCTACAGGTTTTAATTTTTATCTTTGGCAATCTATTTTATTGAGTTTAATGTATTATGTTAAAGAATGAAAATTAAGAAGTATGAAACACATTTCATTAAAATAGAAATGGCGAGCTATTTGTTGGTCACTTTCCATTTTCTAATTTAAATGGGACTCATCTACTACTCAAAGAATGAGGTAACAATTCCCCTTTTGGGGTCAGATTTATAGCATATCAGCCAAGACACAAAATATTAGTCATTTGGAAATTCATGTGAAAACAATACTTTATGGTTTTATGTTCTTTTGACTGGAAGTGCACCAAGAATAGAATAACAAATAGTATACCCTGAGGAAGGCACATTAAATACATTTAAGTTTAGTAGAATGACTAATATTATATAAGGAAAATAATAATTCATTGTATTAATATTTGCCAGATATGAGACATAAGCATTTTTTAAAATGATCCCTATATTTTCCCAACATAATTCTGAAGGACATAAATCTTATTAGTTTCCTCCTAAATGTGCAAACAAAAACCTATTAATTTCTTTCAGCTTGAGAAACTGAGGCATAATGAATCATAATAATCTTTAATCACTAAATTCATCCATAGTAAAATTAAGAAGTAGGTCTCCCACTTTATAGTCATTGCACACAAAGCCATGTGATCTTGTTTGATAAACTATGATTTTTCATTTTCTTCATCTTTTTAAATAGTATGATTTTATTTCATTTTAGTTTCACTTTTTTCCTCTTTCTGTCTTATGTGTCTGAGGATTCAAAGTGATCACTAACAGTTTATTATTTTTTAATTTTCATGCAATATTAATCTATTCTATTCTTTCTTTAAAAGGTGCTGGTTTTCTGGATTAATTCCATGTGCTTGTGATAATGCGTTAATGAAACCTACAAGAGTTAATATCATAGATCCCAAAATTGTAAGTATTACAAAGTGTGGTAAACTGAGCATTGCCTGATTATTTCTCATTTAAATGCAATGAAATCCAATAAATTAATAATGTTTTCCTATAATGTGGAATAATGTGTCTATTTTTGAATATATACTTTTTATTTTAGAAACAGAGTGTTATTGACCATGTTAACAATTATGCATCCTTATCAAATTTTCAAGAATTATCACTCCAACAACACCATAGCTTGTTGTTTGCGTTCACTCAATCAGTCAAAAATATTCATTAAATACTTATAATATATTAAGGTATTGTGTTAAATAGTAACATTATGGGGCGGCTAGGTGGCACAGTGGATAAAGCACCGGCCTTGGAGTCAGGAGTACCTGGGTTCAAATCTGGTCTCAGACACTTAATAATTACCTAGCTGTGTGGTGTTGGGCAAGCCACTTAACCCCATTTGCCTTGCAAAAAAACAAAAACCAAAAGAAATAGTAACATTACAAAGAAAGGTTAAAAGAAAAATGTCCCTGCCACCAAGAAATACAGTTTAATATGAGATATATGCAGTTAAATAAATGGTATTACCAAGATATGTACAGAGTAGATTTAATTTAATGTTATAGAGGAAGGAACTAGTAAGAGATGGACGTGAGTAAGGAATGTTCTCCAGAAGAAGAAACCTCGAGAAACCTGGAGCAATAGCAGAGGAAGGAAAGAATTTTCAACAAGAGGAATAATGACTTCAAAAACAAGAAGGAAATAAGAGCATCATATGAGAAACATAGGGCAGTTTAGTATAATGTAAGTTGCATGCAAAGGAATGGTGATGATGTTGATGATGATGATGATGATGATGATGATGGTTTGTCCTTCACTCTCAAGGAAAACCTTAACATCAAGGAGGTGATGCCATAACAAGTACATGAATTGAATTTAAGTGAGGGGGTGCTGTGCTAAATCACCAACCTTACTTTCTCCTTCAAAGCCATCTGGGTCCAGTGGCCAGATATGAATCAGGATGACTACAGATGACCCCAGATGTAAGGCAATCAATTTGAAAGAAACTTGTCCAAGTAAGTATCAAGTGTCTGAAGCTAGATTTGAACTCAGGTCTCACTGACTCCAGGATCAGGGCTCTCTCCACTGTACCATTTAGCTATCCTAAGGAATAAGATACAAGATTGAAAAAAGTAAGAAGGGATCCAATTAAGAAGTTCAACATGCCAAATATTTAATCCTGGAGATAATACATAGTTCATACTTTTTTGGGTAAATAATTGGGGTGAAGAAAGATTTGAGATAGTAAATCTAATTGGAAGACTTGCAGTAGTTTAGTTGAGAGATGGTTGAGTGTCTTTTTTTATGTGAGTTGATAAAGTGGGATTTATATAACTTGTGAAAGTCAGAAAGATGGTGATGACTTCATAGTAATTTTGAAATTAAAAAGGAATTCTGAGATGGAGTATTTGTGATTAGCAAAGAGTCAATAGATGGAACAAAACCAAAGAGGAAGAAAAAGAAGGGATGATGGAGGAAATTTCCTGGTAAAGTTCATGGAAGATGAATTTATGGTTAATGTATAGGGATGATATTGTCAGGGTTAAAGGAGCCAACTCTTAATATGAAACTGAAGTTATAGAATTGATAGGGCTGATATCTGCATGATATGAGTTGAGGATAAGAGGAGAAAAAAATTAATTTACAGCAAATGACCTTATTTTATTTCAGTAAAGTATAAGACAACAACATTCTCAGCAAAGAACATAAGAAGTTATGTGAGGATTGATGGCAGATAATTTATTTGTATGAAAAGTGTTTTGTAATTATATGCATAGAGCACCTGGCTTTGTCATGAGAGATGGACTCAGAAATACAATTTTTGCTATCTACATTTATTTTGAATGGAATTCCCCTTTCTTTCTTTTGCTGCTTCCTTTTGTTGGAAATGTATAGAAATGCCAATGATTTGTGTTGGTTTATTTTAAACTCTAAATTTTTTAATTTAATTTTTTTATTCATTTAAGACAATGGGGTTAAGTGACTTGCCCAAGGTCATACAGCTAGGCAATCATTAAGAATAAGAGGCCAGATTTCAATTCAGGTCCTTTTGATTCCAGGGCTGGTGCTCTATCCATTGTGCCACTTAGCTGCCCCTATACTCTACAATTTTAATAAAGTTGTTAATTTTTTCAAGTAGTTTTTTTTTCTTCGGAATTTTCTAAGGACTCTCTAAGTATACATCATCATCATCATCTGCAATAATAGTTGATTTCTCATTGTATCTTCTAATTCCTTTAATTCCTTTTTCTTTTTTGCATAGCTAAAGCTAACATTTTTGTACAATATTAAATAATACTGGTTATAACAAGTACCTTTGTTTCACCCTGATCTTAATTGTAAGACTTTTAGTTTATTTCCATTTCATATGATATTTGCTGATCATTTTAGAAAGTCAATGCTTATCATTTTGAAGAAAAAATCATTTATGCCCATGCACTTGCATTTATAAAACACTGTATTTTATTAAAAACTTCTTCAGCATTTCTTGAGATCATTACTGTCTATATGATTTCCATTAGTTTTTTATTTGTATGGTTCATTGAGCTGATAGTTTCCCCAATATTGAAATAGCAGTATATTTGTGGTATAAATATCACTTACTCATAGCATATAATCCTGGTGATACCTTACTGTAATCTTTGTTAATGCTTTATTTAAAATTATTGCATCAATATTCATTCAGGAAATTGGTCTCTAATTTTCTTTCTCTGTTTTGGTTCTTTCTCTATCAATACCATGTTTGAGTAATAAAAGGGGTTGGGAAGGACTACACCTGTTTTTCCAAATAGCTTATGTAATATTAGAATTGATTATTCTTCAAATGTTTCACAGAAATCACTTGCAAATTCATTTTACCCTGAAAATTGTTTTCTTATGTAGTTCATTGATGACTTCTCAATTTCTTTTTTATCAAGTGGGATTATTTAAATACTTTATTTCCATTTCTGCTAATTTATAATGTAAATATTCAGACATCCTTTATAGACTGTCATATTTATTGGCATATAGTTGGGCAAAATAGTTACTATTTCTTTAATTTCCAATTCATTGGTGGTGAATTCACCCTTTTAACTGGTGATTTATTCCCTTCTTTCATTTTTAAATATCATATTAAACAAAATTTTATCAATTTCTTGGATTTTTCATAAAACAAATGCCTTGTTTTATCTACTAATTCAATAATTTTCTTTCAATTTTATCAACTTCTTTGATTTTTATGATTTCTATTATGTATTTGATGAGGGATTTTAATTTTATCCTCTATTTTTAGTTGCAATAATCTTATTCTCTATTTTTTCCTGTATGTATTTAGAGAAATAAATTTTACCCTAAGAAATGTCTTGGATATCAAGAGTTGGTTTTTATGAAAAAACCAATAGATATGATAAATCTTTGGTAAATTTGAATTGAAAAACAGAAAGGAAAAATCAAATTGCTAGTATCATAAATGAAAAAGGTCAACTCACCACCAATGAGGAGAACATTAAAGTAATCATTTGGAATTATTTTGCCCAACTCCATACAATAAATTTGACAATCTAAGTGAAATGGAAGAATATTTACAAAAATATAAGTTGCCCAAGTTAAATGAAGAAGAGATTAAATGCCTAAACAACAATATCTCAGAAAATAAATTCAACAAGCTATCATTGAACTCCCTAAGAAAAAATCTCCATGGCCTGATGGATTCACAAGTGAATTCTACCAAGCATTTAAGGAACAATTGGTTCCAATTCTATATAAAATTTTGGAGAAATAGGGGAAGACAGAACTCTGCCTAATTCTTTCTATGACACCAATATGGTGCTGATACCTAAACCAGGAAGAGGTAAAACAGAGAAAGAAAATTATAGAACTAATCTCTCTGATGAATATAGATGCAAAAATCTTAAATAAAATTTTAGCAAAATGATTACAACAAGTTATTACTAGAATAATACATGTTGACCAAGTAGGATTTATCCCAGGAATGCAAGGTTGGGTCAATATTAAGAAAACTGTTAGTATAAGTAATTATAACAACAACAACAAACCTATCAGAAATCATATGATTATATGAATAGATGCTGAAAAAGCTTTTGACAAGATACAGCATCCACTCCTACTAAAAACATTATAGAGTGTAGGTATAAATGGACTATTCATTAGAATAATATGCAGTATCTACCTGAAACCATCAACAAGCATTATATTCAATGCAGAGTGGCTAGAGGCATTCCCAGTAAGATCAGGGGTGAAACAAGGATGCCCATTATCACCACTGCAATTCAATAATGCATTAGAAATGTTAGTTTCAGCAATTAGAGAAGAAAAAGAAATTAAAGGAATTTGAATTGGGAAGGAAGAGACAAAACTCTCACTCTTTGCAGATGGCATTAAAATACCAAGGAATCAAAGGCTACTGGAAATAATTAGCAATTTTAGCAAAGTTGCAGGATATAAAATAAACCCTCATATATCCTCAACTTTTCTATATATGACTAGCAAGATACAGATGAAAGATCTAGAAAGAGAAATCCCATTCAAAGTAACCTCAGAAAATATAAAATACCTAGGAGTCTATTTGCCAAGGCAGACTCAGAAACTTTTTGAAAACAATTACAAAGCACTTCTCACACAAATTAAATCAGATTTAAATAACTGGGCAAACATCATCTGCTCATGGATAGGTCGAGCTAATATAAAAATGACAATTCTACCAAAACTAAACTACCACTTTAGTGCCCTACCGATCAAATTTTAAAACAATTACTTTAATTAATTAGAAGAAATTGCAAGTAAATTCATATGGAGAAATAAAAAGTTGAGAATTTCCAGGGATTTAATAAAAAAAGTGCAAAAGAAGGTTGATTCACCTTTAATCTTCTCTTCATTTAACTTGGGCACCTTATATTTTTATAAATATTCATCCATTTCATCCATTCATCCTTTAGATTGTCAAATTTATTGTATAGAGTTGGGCAAAATAATTCTGAGTGATTACGTTAATTTCCACCTTTGATCTAAAATAATATTATCAAGCACCAGTCATCAAAACTGTCTGATTTTGGCTATGAAATAGAGTGGTGGATCAGTGGAGCAGACTAGGTGCAATAGCAGGAAACAATTATAGTAATCTGCTGTTTGATAAACCCAAAGAGTCCATATACTGGAATAAAAACTCTCTCTTCATTAAAAACTGCTGGGAAAATTGGAAGTTAGTATCGAAGAAACTTAGATTAGACCAACACTTCATACCCTATACCAAGATAAGATCAAAATGGATTCAGAATTTAGACATTAAAAACTATATTATAAGCAAAAGAAGATAAGGAGCAGTTTACCTCTCAGATCTATGGAAAAGGGAAGAAATTTATGAGTAAGGAAGAGATGGAGAAGATTACTAAAAACAAACTAGATGATTTTGATTACCTTTAAATAAAAAGCTTTTGCACAGACAAAACCAGTGTAACCAAGATCAAAATAAATGTATTAAACTGGGAAACAATCTTTATACCTAATGTTTCTGAGAAAGGACTCATTTCTAAAATATACAGAGAACTGAGTCAAATTTGTTTAAAAAAACAAAAACATTCCCCAATTGACAAATGGTCAAAGGATATGCAAAGGCAATTTACAGATGATGAGATCAAAGCAATCCATAGTCTTAAGAAAAATTGCTCTAAAACATAACTTATTAGAGAAATGCAAATTAAAGCTTCTCTGGGGTATATCTCAGACTGGCCAATATGACCAGAAAGGACAATGATCATTGTTGGAAGGGTTGTGGGAAATGTGGCACACTATTACATTTTTGGTGGAGCTGTGAACTCATCCAGCCTTTCTGGAGAGAAATTTGGAACTATGCCCAAAGGGCAATAAAAATGTGCATCCCACTACTGGATCTATACCCTGAAGAGATGATGAAAAAGGGTAAAAACATCACTTGCACAAAAATATTCATAGCATCCCTGTTTGTGGTGTCAAAGAATTGGAAATCAAGTAGATGTCTTTCAATTGGGGAATGGCTTAGCAAACTGTGGTATATGTATGTCATGGAAAACTATTCTTCTATTAGAAACCAGCAGAGATGGGAATTCAGGGAAGCTTGGAGGGATTTGCATGAACTGATGCTGAGGGAGATGAGCAGAACCAAAAAACACTGTACACCCTAACAACAACATGGGGGTGATGATCAACTTTGATGGACTCACTCATTCCATCAGTGCAACAATCAGGGACAATTTGGGGCTGTATGCAATGGAGAATTCCATCTGTATCCAGAGAAAGCACTGAACAAAGACCAAGGACTATTACATCTAGAAAAAAAATGATATCTTATCGTCTGATCATTCTTGTCTCTTATACTTTATGTTTCTTCCTTAAAGATATGATTTCTCACTCATCACACTTAATTTGGATCAATCTATAGCTTGGAAACAATGTAAAGACTAACAGATTGCCTTCTGTGGGGGATGGGTGTAGGGGAGTAAGATTAGGGGATAAATTGTAAAACTCAAAATAAATAAAATCTTTATAATTCAAAAAAAGAAATAACAATAACATGAATATACTACCCAAAAATATATGGAAACTAAAAACAATTAAACAACAATGTGTTAAATAAACCTGACAGAGCATTTAAAAAAATGTCTTGATTATATGCCATAAATTTGTGTATGTTGTATCATTATTATTTTCTTTAATGAAGTTGTTGATTGTTTCTATTATTTGATATTTGGCTCACTCATTCTTTAGAATTATATTATTTATATTAAAAGAATTTTCAATCTATCTTTTCATTGCCCTTTGTTGCATATATTTTTATTGCATCTTAATCAGATGCATTTAATGTATCTGCCATCCTGTATTTTATTGTGATGTTTTGTGCCCTAATACATGGTGCATTTTTGGATAGGTGTCATATCCTGCTGTGAGAAAAATGTATTCCTATCTCCATTAAGTTTCCTCAAGAGTTCTAAGTTTTCTAAGATTCTGTTCATCCCATTCACTTCTTTCTTGTAAAGTTTGTAGTTAGCGTTATCTAATTCTTACAGGAGTTTGAAATTTCCTTCCAGTAAAATTTTACTCTCTTTTTCTTCCTGTAATTCACTTAACTTCTCTAAGAAATTGGATCGGGATTGCTTTTTTTTTAACTTTAACTGTAGCATAATATATTTTTCTACAGTCTTACCTTTACCTTGTATGTACCTTTCTACTTCAATTGTTCAATTGTGCTTCTTGTAAACTATACATATATATATATATATATATAATATATGTATGTAATACATATATTATATATATATATATATATATATATATATGAATAGAAGAATGTTAATAGCAGAATGAATTAAGAACGAGAACCATTTGGTTCTCGTTCTTAATTCATTCTGCTATTAACTTCCTTTTTATAGGAAAATTCAGCCCTCTCATCTTCGCAATTATGATTTCCCTCTATCCTATTTTTTCTTTTCCTTTCACCCTATTCCTCCCATGATCATTTTCTTTTTCAATACAAGCTGCCTCAATCTACTTTCCCTTTTATTGGTCTTCCCTTTGTACTCTTTTCTCTTCTACATCTTCCCTCTTTTTTTATCAATCCCTCCATCTTTGTTATTCATTTGGAATGTATATTACTGCCTCTTTGATTCAAATCTGCTGAGAGTAAGATTCACTCAGTGCTCAAATCCTTCCTTCTTTCCCTCTCTAAAATAGGTCCTTTGTGCCTCTTTGTGTGATATGATTTGCTCTTCTCTCCCTCCACCTTCTCTCTATATAATTTTTTCATATCTTAATTGGTTTATACCTGTCTCATATCCATGCTCTCTGTCCAAGTATACTCTTCAAAAAAAAATAAAATCTCTTAATGGAAATATATCCTACTGTGTGATGATCAACTTCCATAGACTTAGGTCTTCTCAGCAACACAATGATCCAAGACAAGAATGAAGGAATAAAAAAGGAAAATGCTAACTATAGCCAGAGGAAGAACTACAATCTGAATTTAGACCAAAGCATATTATTTTCATTTCATTTTTATGTTTTGATTTTCTTTTTCAGTTCTTTCCTTTTTGTTCTGATTCTTTTTTCACAACATGATTAATGTGGAAACATGTCTAATGTCATTATACTATACAGATTAGATTAGGTCAGATTGCTTGATGTCTTTTGGAAGGAGAAAAATTTGGAACTAAATATCTTACAAAACAAATATGGAAAACTATCTTTACATATAATTGGAAAAAAAGATATAAAATAGTGCTAATGGAAAAAAAAATTCAGTGCATCCCTCTATGGACATATTATTAACTGGGTATGAGTTACACATTTCCATTCTGGAGGCAAGAAATGTAAATTTCAAATATTCCATTAATCATAAAATACTATGGAATAGGGGAAAAGATATACAGAATTGACCTGGGGCTTTCATTTACCTAAGAAACTTTAAGATAAAGAAATTCCCTCTGTCAATGCAAGTTAACACATTCTCTGTAAACTAGTATTCTTCTGAGTTGCCTAAGCTCACTAAGCAATGAGGCATGAGGGGTTGGATATGACCCAGGTCTTTTTGGGTCCAACTCCATTGTCTCTCATTGGAAAGAATTCATTCAAATACACTTTTCTAATTCTCAGATTGCTTTCTTTATTCTTTCCTTCTTACCCATTTCTGAACAGCATTTTAAAAAGTGATTTAAATGTTTATTTTTTTTATTTTTCTAAGTACATATAATAGATTTCAGTAATCATTTTTTTAAAATTCTCTCTCCCTCCTTTCCCACCCCCTCCCCTTAACAGAAAGCAATGTATTATAGTCTTTACATCTATAATCTTGCTAAACATAGATCCATATAATTCATGCTGTGAAAAAAAAAGTGTCACATCCAAGTGGAAGAGAAAAAAAATATAGAAAAAAAGACATTATTCATAAGACAACATTTTAAACTGAAGATAGTAAACTTTGGTATCTATTTAAACTTCACAGTTTCTTCTCTGAATAGGGATAGGATTCTCCTGCAGAAATGATGAAGTCCATCACAGTTGATTATCACCCCATGTTGCTATTAGTGTGCCTAATGTTCTGGTTCTGCTCATTTTACTCAGAATCAGTTTGTGAAAGTCTTTCTATATTATACTGCTTTCTTTTAGAACAATAGTGTACTTTTATATTCATATACCACAATTTGGAACAGAGTTTTTTAAATGACTGACAAATACTGATTTTTTTCCTCCAAATCAGAAGAGTTCAATGTTAAGTTTTAAGGATGAATCTATACAGCTTAGTAATTACTACTCACAGTCATATTTCAGAATCAGCAAAACCCTAGGAGCTAATTTTATATAATATTTAATTTCTGGAAGTGAAAACTATTCTACGGAATGTTTTAGCAAAAATCTCAAAACAAGGGAGCAATAAATTATATTCATTGACAAATTGATATAACTGTCACAAAAGTCAAAGTACCATTTAAAATGCAATATGATGTGGAAAATATTTTTGTTATTGTTTTTTATACAGACTTCTGATTTCCTTGGTGATAAAGTAGCCAATTAATAAGCATTGGTTAATTATCTAATAAAAATCAGTCAGTATGCAAAGCATCAGGAATGTGAAGACAAGCATAAAACCAGCCTTCATGGAGTTTAAATTCTATCAGAAAGATAATAAGTTGAAGTGAAGACGTAAAGTAAGTTGAAAAAGTCATATAACAACTATGTTTCCAAAGTAATACCTTGAACCCAGGACTTCCTTATTCTGAAGCTAGCTCGATATAGAACATACCATATTGACTCACTTTACTTACATATATGTAAGATCAAATTAATAATTTTAGGCAAAGTTAGTTTGCAGACATTCCTTCAAATTGCACAAACTCAATTTTTACTGTATAGTTAAGTATAGAATCAAACCAATTTTTTTATTTAAAAATGGTTAAATGGATGGTATGATTCTATATTTGTCAGACTGTCTCCATAAAATTAAGAAAACATGTTTAAAACATGAAGAGAAAATACATACATTTATATCTGAAGACAAATGTATTTTATTAAAGAGATGACCTGACCACAATAAAACTGTAATCAAATTCATATTCTGGAGGTGAGGATTTTCCTATTATCTGATTTACCATCTCCAGAGGGTTAATTAATGATCAATGTTCTTTGCCTAAGGGGGGAAAAAGAATACTTTTTACTTTACTGCAAGGTGATAACTTTTGCTATTATCTGTTTAAACAGCCCTGTAGGTAACTAATCTCATAAACAGTTGCTATAAACCAAAGTAATTAAGAACCCTAAGTATAGCCCCATTTTCCACCCAACTCAGAGTTTTCCAAGAGAGGCAAGAATTGTAGGAACTATATTGTAGGCATAGACTTTTATTTAAAATAATAATTTGAGAAAGGAAAAGGAAAATTATATCACCTACCAGAAAAGGGAAGGTTTGGAAAACTGAAGTTTGGATCATAGACATATTGCAATGAGCATCCATAATTTTTCTTATTACCTGCAGATGCTCGGATTTGTCAGACTCGTGGAAATATTATTGTTTGATAAAATCATGTGCATGTGTTTTCAATTGAGAATTCAACACTTTGGGGAATAAATCTATCTGTAACATTAGCCCAAGGTAACCATGCTAAATAACAAAGCATTAAGAAGTAGAGAAATAGAACAGAGATGGAAAGTGAGTGCCCATTTGCATAGTTTATGTATGATTGAAAAAGCATGTTTAGTTATTAGTGAAAATGAAAGTCTATAGAGGTAGTTTGAGAAATACATTGTCTCCAAAGGTACTAAATCTTATAATGAGTCTTAATGAGGGTGCATGGAAAGTACTGAATTTAAAGTCAAAGGACCTAAATTAAAAATTCATGTCTAACACTGTAAATATGGGCAACTCAATTCACCTTTGGGGGTCTCAGTTTTCTCATCAGTAAAATGAGGGGATTGACTTCATTGGGTAGTAAGTTTCATTCCATCTCTTAATCCATTAATCTATAAACTTTTAAGTTATACTACAAACAAGAAGGTCTTTTAAGCGTTGATTGGATATTCTAAGTCAGATTATAGTACAATACTGACATGGGTTGTGTGTTGTGGAAACGTTGCAATCTGAAGGTCCATGGAAATAAAGTCATCAAAATATTCCCTAAAGTGATGAACTATTGAAAAGGTTTCTATGCCCTAAATAATTCCTTTTTTGTTTATATATGTTTGCATGTTTGATAGCATTTTTATGAAGAAAATGAAAGATATTTTATCTGTCTAAAAATCTAAAGAAGCAAATTAATTACCATATATCATTGAACTATGTGAAAAAAAACCTAGAATAGTACCTTTGAATTTCCAGGAGGCTATCATTTACTTAGAGTTCAAGAATTATTTTCCAGGCAAAGATTTATAACTAAAACAATTGTTACATTTACATTTTTTCAAATGATTCAATTGTAAGGGCACATTGAATTATTTCTCAAAGAGGTGAAATCCAGAATTGATCTTATTTACATTAATTAATACTTATATTCATACTTGGTAAATTGCATACTTTGAAAGCAGGATTTTCTATGTAAATGCTTTGAAAATATTAAGTATATACTGAAGATGTGTGTATTTTATTTAATTTTACAACCCAAAGGAAAATAGTATTAAATTGTAACTTTCATTTGATTTGATTCTTAGACATTTGATTCTTAGGATGTATTGCTAGAGGGGTTTTATATTTTAAGTCTGAATACCATTTTGAACATTTCTATGTTTGAAGAAAATTTACTAAAATTAAAAATGTGAACATAATAGTCTCTTGTCATAATACAAAAACACACTATATTGAACTTAGAATCAAGAAATCTTAAGTTCAAATTTATTCTCAGATACTTTCTAAGTGGTTGGTCAAGGATAAATCACAACATCACTCAGGCTCAATTTACTCATCTGTAAATGAGGGAGTTGAGCTTAATATACTGTAATGAGCTTTATACCTGTTTATTTGTGAATCGTGATACTTTGTCATTTGATGAGACAATACTTAAGCTTTGGGAAAAGTAGTTTCTCAATGACAAACAAAATTACATACAGTTTAAAAGGAAAAAATTTGCATTACAAGAATAAAGAAAAAATAAGAAATTCAGTTTAAAAATTTCTAAAGAGGAAAGAAATTATTGGCCATGGTCCTTAGGAATAAAGATTTAGAGATGGAAAGGACTCCAGAAGTTTTAAAATAATTTAGAGTTGAAGAGCTTTTCTAAGATTTTTTATTACACCTCCCTTATCAACAAATGAAGAAATTGTTATGCAGAAAATTTAAGTGACTTGTCTAAGGTCACTTAGGTATAGAATAACACAATTCTGATTCAACCTCAAGCCCTTTAATTCAAAAGTCAGTGCTTTTTTCTAAACTTTCATTATAACTGACCTCTCTGTCATTCCTAGATGCAATATTATAATATGTTGCATAGGACTTTACAAGTCATTTATTTTGAATGGTGTTGTTAACAGAAAAATTCTCTGTTGTTTAGATTATTTCTATCCTAGATAAAAAATGGGGTACAAAGGTAACATGTGAAGTTCTTATTTAAGCAACATAATCTAATGAAGAAAATATCTGCTTAAACCAAAACTTTATTTTTATAATTTTTTTAGTGATTACTCAATTATATGCAAAGACAGTTGTCAACATTAATCCTTTTGCAAGTTTTTGAATTCCGCATTTTTTCTACCATCTTCCTTTCGAACCCTCTTCTTCAGGGCAATAAACAATCTGATATGCACTATACATTGACATTTCTGTTAAACAATAATATTAGTTATTTTTTTTTGAGAAATACCAAATTGCTCCTAAAACATGAGAAGATTTTTTGCAGTTGAACTTTTGTAGGCTGATGCTAAGTTCAAGAAACAAAATGGCTCCAATTTGATAATAAATCTTTCAGTTACTTAAGTGACTGTCATGGACTATATGTATCAGTTGCATTTTGTAAGGAGAGATTTCAAGATCCTTCGTGTTCTGACCTGTCTTATTCTGGTAGTGCAAGAACTCTAATATTGAATAGTGGAACTTTACATGTGATGTATGGGCTTCCACTTAGCCTAAAAGTGATGAGATTACAAAATAGAGCCCATACAAATAAAATTATGGTAGCATAAAACTATTTGGTGGAATGATATTCACTTATGATATCACAAATCACTCCTAATCACATAGACGATGTTTTGTTTCATTTTGTTTGTTTTGGGTTTGGCTATTTGCTTTGTTTTTAAATCAATGGCTTTCAGCTTCATCTCTAAGCAGAGAGAACTGAAAGACAAAAATGAATCATCAATAAAAACAACAACAAGAATATTACCTTCAGAACTAAAAATTGTTGAAGGGAAAATAGCTCAAATGATTCCTAATGCCTTTCAGGCACATCTGAATCAAATAAGGTAATTATTCTTTAAAATGCTTACACAAAGTCTGATTTGCATGCTAGTAATTGCTATGCCTTGTGGCATCGAGCAATTGACACAGCAATGATTTTAATTATTGTAATTTCATCAGTATAAATACTTCAAAGTTATGCAAATAGTATCTCATAATCCACATAGACAGTTCAGAGTATTTGATTTACTAGTCTTGTAAGTCTCTTTGTCTATGCAGTTTACTCTCAGATGTGACTGTGCATTGCAATTGAAGCCTTTCACTCACATCAAAGCCTGAAATCATAACAAGATGAGTTAATTTCACAAAGACTGATGTTTCAAACATTAACTTGTGAATGCAATTATAAGCTGAAACATATATATATGAATATCTATATGCATATATATATATATATACTTTATTTGAATATCATCAGGTATGAATTCCTATAGCTAATCATGTTTAATGTGTTCTCTGACATCAGTGAAAAAAGAAACAAGTTCATTTGAGTAAACAATGGGAGAAAACTCTTCCTTTGTACATATTTAATTAAAATGTCCACAAAATAGAATACTGGTCATTATGTAATCAATGATAATCAGTCTAATATTTATTGTCCTGATTCTTACCAGTGATGTCTGAAGGTCACACTTCACTCACAAACTCTTGGCAGCACATTGCTAACTCTGAGACTCTGGTCTCTTCATTTTGTAAGAGTGGAAGATCATATGGTTTCATATACTAATATGCTCCATTATTCTGTCCTCTGAGAGGTAAAGCATTATTATTATTTCTTTTGTTCCAAGGGTTAAGCCTAAGAATTTTCTTTGTGGGAAAGATACATAAGGGACTCTTTAAGAGCAGTTTGAAACACATCTGTGCTTTTCTATTTTGTATTTAAATGAAAATCTTTCAATGATGAAAAATTGTATTTAACTAAAAAGGATTTTGCATCTTGGCAAAAATTCACTCAAATTTTGAAAGTTGATATGGAAGTTAATTTAAACTCATGTTGCTGTACTTTCTGTTACTATGAAAACAATGATATACATTTAAAATGTTGAATAGAAATAGTCTAAAGAAGAAAAAAAAGCAAGTTTCCTATCCCAGGAAATTCCCACTTGAGAAAGGGATCACCTTATTATATAT